>NW_020838063.1:54289-215482 GCF_003676395.1 Aethalodelphis obliquidens
TATATATATATATACTCTTTCATCAGAAAGCAACAGAATATACATTTTTTTCAAGTATACATGGAACACTCTCCAGGGTAGGTCACATGTTAGGCCATAAAACAAGCCTTGGTAAATTTAAGAAATTAAAATCATATGAAGCATCTTTTCTGACCATGATGCTATGAGACTAGAAATCAACTACAAGGGAATACTGCAAAAAACACAAACACGTGGAGGTTAAAAAATACGCTACTAAACAACAAATGGATTACTGGAGAAGTCAAAAGATACATAGAGACAAATGAAAATGAAACATTATGATCCAGAAACTATGGAACACAGCAAATAAATTCTAAAAGGGAAGTTTATCATGATACAGGCTCACCTCAGGAAGCAAGAAAAATCTCAAGTAAACAACCTAACTTTAAGTTTACATGTAAAGAAACTAGAGAAAAAAGAACAAACAATACCTAAAGTTTGTAGAAAGAAAGAAATCATAAACATCAAAGCAGAAATGAATGAAATAGACAGTAAAAGAACAATAAAAAAGATAGAAAAGATCAATGAAATTAAGTCTGTTTCTTTGAAGAGATTAACAAAATTAACAAACGTTTAGCCAGACTCATCAAGAAAAAAAGAGAGAGGGGCCAAATCAATAATTTCAGAAATGAAAAAGGAGTTACTACTGACACCACAGAAATACCAAGGATCCTTAGAGACTACTATGAACAACTATATGCCAATAACATGAACAACATATAAGAAATGGAGAAATTTTTAGAAATGTACAATCTCCCAAGACTGAAATAGTAATAAATAGCAAATATGAACAGGCTAAATACTAGTAAATAAATTTAATTAGTAAATTAAAAACTCCAAACAAACAAAATTCCAGGATCATGTGGCTTCACAGGTGATTTCTACCAAACATTTAGAGAAAAGTTAACACCTATTCTTCTCAAACTATTTGAAAAATTGCAGAGGACGACTCTTGTAAACTCATTCTATGAGACCAGCATCACCCTGATACAAACCCCAGACTCAGATATCACACAAAAAAAGAAACTACAGGCCAATATCACTGATGAACATAGATGCAAAAATCCTCAACAAAGTATTTTCAAACCAAATCCAACAATACATTAAAAGGATCATACACCATGACCACATGGAATTTATCTCAGGCATGCAAGGAATTTTCTATATCCACAAATCAATCAATGTGACACACCATATTAAAAAATTGAAGAATAAATCCATGCGATCATCTCAATCCATGCAGAAAAAGCTTTTGACAAAATTCAGCATCCATTTATGATAAAAACTATCTGGAAAGTAGACATAGAGAAAACATGCTTCAACATAATAAAGGCCATATATGACAAACCCAGAGTTAACATCATACTCAACAGTTAAAATCTGAATGCATTTCCTCTAAGATCAAGGAAAAGACAAGGGTGACAGGTCTCACTACTTTTATTCAAAATAGTATTGGAAGTCCTAGTCACAGCAATTAGACCAGAAAAAGAAGTAAAAGAAACCAAATTGGAAAGAAAGAAGAAAAATTGTCTCTGTAGATGGTATGATATTATACATAGAAAATCCTAAAGACACCACTAGAAAACTACTAGAGCTCATCGATGAATTCACTAAAAATTTCACTATACAAAATTAATATACAGAAATTTGTTGCATTTCTATACACTAACAACAAACTATCAGAAAGAGAAAGTAAGGAAGCAATTCCATTTGCCATTACATCAAACAGAATAAAACACCTGGGAATAAACCTACCTAAAGCAGTAAAAGACCTATAGTCGGAAAACTATAAGACTCTGATGAAATAAAATGAATACAACACAAACGGAGGGAAAGATGTATTGTCTTCATGGATTGGAAGAATCAATATTGTCAAAATGACTATACTACCCAAGACAAACTACAAATTCAATGTAATCCTTGTCAAAATACCAATGACATTTTTCACAGAGTGAGAACAAAAAATGTTAAAATTTGTATGGAGAATCAAAAGACCCTGAATAGCTAAAACAACATTGGGAAAGAAGAACAAAGCTAGAGGAATCAAGCTCCCTGACTTCAGACTATACTACAAAGCTACAGTAATCAAAACTATATGGTACCAGCACAAAAACAGACACATAGATCAATGGAACAGAATAGAGAGCCCAGAAATAAACACACATAATTATGGTAAGTTATTCCATGACAAAGGAGGCAAAAATATACATTGGGGAAAAGACAGTCTCTTCCATAAGTGTTGTTGGGAAAACTGAAAAGCTACATGTAAAACAATGAGTTTAGAATATTCTCTAACCCCATATACAAATATAAACCCCAATTGGATTAAAACCCTAAATGTAAGACTGCAAACCAGAAAACTATTAGAGGAAAACATAGTCAGAACATTCTTTGACATATATAATAGCCCTGTTTTTTTGGATCTGCCTCCTAAAGCAAAGGAAAGAAAAGCAAAATAAACAAATGTGACTGAATTAAACTTAAAAGCTTTTGCACAAAAAGGAAACAATTGACAAAACAAAAAGACGGCCTACTGAATGGGAGAACATACTTGCAAATGATATGACTGATAAGGGGTTAATATCCAAAATATTTAAACAGCTCATACACTCAACATAAAAAAAAAACCCAAATTAAAAATGGACAGGACCTGAAAAGACATTTTTCCAAAGAGGACCTATAGATGAACAGGCACATGAAAAGATGCTCAACGTTGCTAATTGTCAGAGAAATGAAATCCAAAACCACAATGAGATATCACCTCACACCTGTCAGAATGTCTATCATCAAAAAGAACACAAGTAACAAATGTTAGTGATGATGAGGAGGAAAGGGAACCCTTGTACCCTGTGGGTGGGAATGTAAATTGACAAAGCCACTGTGGAAAGCAGTATGGAGGTTACTCAAAAAACTAAAATAGAACTACCATATAACCCAACAAATCTACTCCTGTGTATATATCTGAAAAAAACCCCAAAACTCTAATTTGCAAAGATATATGCAGCCCAATATTCATAGCAGCATTATTTACAATTTCCAAGATATGGAAGCAACACAAGTGTCCATCAACAGAAAAATGGAAAAAGAATATGTGGTGTACATATATACAATGAAATTCTGCCATTTGCAACAACCTGCATGGACTTGGAAAGTCTCTTGCTAAGTGACATAAGTCAGACAGAGAAAAACAAATATTGTATATCACTTATATATGGAATCTAAAAAAATACAATGAAGTACTGAATATAACAGAAAAGAATCAGAATCACAGATATAGAGAACAAATTAGTGGTTACCAGTTAGGTAAGGTTAAGGGGGGGTGGGAAAATATAGGCATAAGGGATTAAAAGGTCCAAACTATTATGTATAAAATAAATAAGCTAAAAAACTGTATTGTACAACACAGGGAATAGCCAGTATTTTCTGGTAACTATGGATGGAAATAACCTTCAAAAATTGTTAATCACTATGTTGTACACCTGTAACTTATGTTGTATGTCAACTATACTTCAATAAAAAATGAAAAAAAAAACTTAAATTATACAAACTCAAAATTTAAAAAAATATATTAAAAACAATGTTTATAAATACTCAAAGCTGATCACATCCTACATCTTTTACTACATTAATTGTTATCTGTGCTGTTGAGGTTATCTAAATATATTATAAATGTATGATAGATATTGCACATCTCTTCCCAACTCCACATTCAGTGATCTCATATTGTAGTTTGAAATTATCCTTGATAAGAGTATTTCAACCACAGAAATCGTAGGTCACTATGAATTTATTGTTATTTTTACTGTGTATATCTTGTTATCGCCATTTTTATATGTAAAGAGTCAGATAGTTAATATTTTAGGCTCTGTGGACCATGCAGTCTCTGTTGTTACTGTGTTACTCTGTTGTTATAGTCTACTGCCAAAGCAGCCATACACAATAAATAAAAGAATGCATGTGACTGTATTACAATAAAATTTTATTTATGAAAATAGGCAGCAGGCTAGATTTGGTCCATGGATCATAGTTTGATAACTCCTGGTCTAGACCTAAGGAAGTGATAGAGAAAATGTTAACACTGCACATTAAACTTGAAACTCTGCTGTGTCTGTATCTATTACATTGTGAATAGCACACAAAATAATTGAGGAAATATTCTTCCAATATTAAAAAGTATCCAGTTCAAGAAAAATGTCACTCATATTACTGAAAAACAGGTGAAGTTCTACCACATTTTCATTTGTTTCACTTTCATCTTATTTGATAAAATAAACAAAACTATCACCAACATTTTTTTGGAACTGCACTACATTTGACAATTGCAACTATAGGTTGGTTACAAGTATTAGGAAAACATCAACAAAAAGCATTCTATAGGAATCAACTGGGGGGGGGGACTTTCAAGATGTCAGAGGAATAAGAGGTGGAGATCACCTTCATCCCCACAAATACATCAAGAGTACGTCTACATGTGGAACAACTCCTACAGAACACCTACTAAATGCTGGCAGAAGACCTCAGACTTCCCAAAAGGCAAAAACCTCCCCATGTACCTGGGTAGGGCAAAAGAAAAAATGGAAAAACAGAGAAAAAAGAACAGGAATGAGACCTGCACCTCTGGGAGGGAGCTTTGAAGGAGGACAAGTTTCCAAACACTACGAAGCCCATTCATTGGTGGAGACAGGGGGTGGCAGTGTGGAAGCTTCGGAGCCAAGGAGGAGAGTGCAGCAACAAGGGTGAAGAGGGCAAAGCAGAGAAATTCTTGCACAGAGGATCAGTGCTGACCAGCACTCACCAGCCTGAGAGGATTGTCTGCTCACCCTCCTGGATGGGTGGGGGTTGGGAGCTGAGGCTCCAGCTTCGGAGGTCAGATCCTAGGGAGAGGACTGGGGTTGGCTGCATGAGCACAGCCTGAAGGGGGTGAGTGCACCAGAGCTAGCCAGAAGGGAGTTGGGAAGAAGTCTGGAACTGCCTAAGAGGCAAGAGACCATCATTTCAGGGCATGTGAGGAGATTCAGAGCACTGCCTAAATGATCTCCAGAGACTGATGCAAGCAGTGGCTATCAGTGCAGACACGAGAAACGAGCATGAAACGCTAATACTGCTGTTGCAGCCACCAAGAATCCTGTGGGCAAGAACAGGCCACTAACCACATCTCCCCTCCAAGGAGACTGCACCCCGCCACAGCCAGGGTCCCATGGTCCAGGGACAATTTCCCCAGGAGAACACACAGCGGGCATCAGGCTGTTGCAAAGTCACGCTGGCCTCTGTCACAGCAGGCTGGCCCAACATTCCATAGCCCTCTCTCCCCACAGCCTGGGTGAGTCAGAAATTCCTAATCAGCTGCTATTTTAACCCAGTCCTGTCTGGGTGGGGAACAGATGACCTAAGGTGACCATCATGCAGATGTGGGGCCAAATCCAAAGCTGAAACCCAGGAGCTGTGCAAACAGAGAAGAGAAAGGAAAATTTATCCCAGCAGCCTTAGAAGCAGCAGATTAAATCTCCATAATCAACTTGATGTATCCTGCATCTCTGGAATACTTGAATAGACAATGAATTGTTGCAAAATTGAGGTGGTGGACATTGGAAGCAACTGTAGACATGGAGTTTGCTTTCTGCATCTAATTTGTTTCTGGTTTTATGTTTATCTTAGTTTAGTATTTAGATCTTATTATTATTGGTAGATTTGTTTATTGATTTGGTTGCTCTCTTCCTTTTATTTTAATATATATATTTTTTCCTCTTTCTCTTTTTTTGACTGTTTATGTGTAGGCTTCTTTGTGTGATTTTGTCTGTATAGCTTTTCTTTTACCATTTTTCCTAGGGTTCTGTCTGTCTGCATTTTCTTTTTCTTTTTTTAATATACTTTTTAGTGCTTGTTATCATTGGTGGATTTGTTTCTTGGTTTGGTTGCTCTCTTCCTTCTTTTTTTATTACTTTTTTATTATAAATAAATATTATAAATTTTTTATTTTAATAACCTTTCTTTCTTTCTTTCTTTCTTTCTTTCTTTCTTTCTTTCTTTCTTTCTTTCTTTCTTTCTTTCTTTCTTTCTTTCCTCCATTTTCTTCTGACCTGTGTGGCTGACAGGGGCTTGGTGCTCCAGCCAGGTGTAAGGCCTGGGGCTCTGAGGTGGGAGAGCTGAGTTTAGGACAATGGTGCACCAGAGAACTCCTGGCTGAATGTAATATCAAACAGTGAAAGCTCACCCGGAGATCTCCATCTCTACGTTAAGACCCAGCTACAGTCACGCACCAGCAAACTACAGTGCTGGACAACTTATGCCAAACAACTAGCAACAAAGGAACACAACCCCACCCATTAGCAGAGATGTGGCTTAAAATCATAATAAGTTCACAGACACCCCCCAAACACACCACTGTATGTCATCCTGCCCACCAGAAAGACAAGATCCAGTCTCATCCACAAGAACATAGGATCCAGTTCCCTCCACCAGGAAGCCTACACAACCCACTGAACCAACCTCACCCACTGGGACCAGACACCAAAAACACTGGGAACTATGAATCTGCAGCCTGCAAAAAGGAGACCACAAACACAGTAAGTTAAGCAAAATGAGAAGACAGAAATATGCAGCAGAAGAAGGAGCAAGGTAAAAACCGATCAGACCAAATAAAACAAGAGGAAATAAGTCTACCTGAAAAAGAATTCAGAGTAATGATAGTAAAGATGATAAAAAATCTTCAAAATAGAATGGAGAAAACACAAGAAACGTTTAACAAGGACCTAGAAGAACTAGAGCAAACAATGATGAAAAACATGGTAAATGAAAGTAAACATTCGCTAGAATGAATCAACACCAGAATAACTGAGGCAGAAGAATGGATAAGTGACGTGGAAGATAAAAGAGTAGAAATAACTACCACAGAGCACAAAAAAGAAAAAAGAATGAAAATAATTGAGGACTGTCTCAGAGACCTCTGGGAAAACATTAAAAACACCAACATAAGAACTATAGGGGTCCCAGAAAAAGAAGTAAAATAGAAAGGGACTGAGAAAATATTTGAAAAGATAATAGTTGAAAACTTCCCTAATATGGGAAAGGAAGCAGTCAGCCAAGTCCAGGAAGTGCAGAGAGCCCCATACAGGATAAATCCAAGGAGAAACACACCAAGACACATAATAATCAAACTATAAAAATTAAATATAAAGAAAAAATATTAAAACTAGCAAGGGAAAAGCAGCAAATAATATACAAGGGAATCGCCATGAGGTTAACAGCTGTTTCAGCAGAAACTCTGCAAGCCAGAAGAGAGTGGCAGGACATATTTAAAGTGATGAAAGGGAAAAGCCTACAATGAAGATTATTCTACACAGCAAGGATCTCATTCAGATTCGATGGAGAAATTAATAAATTTACAGTCAAGCAAAAGCTAGAAGAATTCAGCACCACCAAACCAGCTTTACAACAAATGTTAAAGGAACTTCTTTAGGCAGGAAACACAATGGAAGGAAAAGATCTATAATAACAAACCCAAAACAATTAATAAAATGGTAATCAGAACATACATATGGATAACTACCGTAAATGTAAATTTATTAAATGCTCCAACAAAGGACACAGACCGGCTGAATAGATACAAAACCAAGACCCATACATATGCTGTCTACAAGAGACCAAATTCAGACATAGGGAAACATACAGACTGAGAGTGAGGGGATGGAAAAAGATATTCCAAGCAAATGGAAATCAAAAGAAAGCTGGATAGCAATTCTCATATCAGACAAAATAGACTTTAAACATAAAGATTATTACAGGAGGCAAAGAAGGACACTACATAATGATCAAGGGATCAATACAAGAAGAAGATACAAAAATGGTAAATATATAGCACCAAACATAGGAGTACATAAATATGAAAGGCAGATGCTAATAGCCATAAAAAGGGAAATCGACAGTAGCAAAATAATACTAGGGAACTTTAACACCCCAGTTTCACCAATGCACAGATCATCCAAAATGAAAGTAAATGAGGAAACACAAGCTTTAAGTGATACATTAAACAAGATGGACTTAATTGATATTTATAGGACATTCCATCCAAAATCAACAGAATACACTTTCTTCTCAAGTGCTCATGGAACATTCTACAGCATAGATCACATCTAGGGTCATAAAACAAGCCTTGGTAAATTTAAGAAAATTGAAGTCATATCAAGAAACTTTTCCAACCACAACACTATGAGACTACATATCAATTACAGGAAAAAATCTGTAAAACATACAAACACATGGAGGCTAAACAAGACACTACTAAATAGCCAAGAGATCATTGAAGAAATCAAAAAGGAAATCAAAAAATACCTAGAAACAAATGACAATGAAATCACGATGACCCAAAACCTATGGGATGCAGCAAAAGCAGTTCTAAGAGGGAAGTTTATAGCAATACAATTCTACCTCAAGAAACAAGAAACAGCTCAAAAAAACAACCTAACCTTACACCTAAAGTAATTACAGAAAGAAGAACATAAAATCCCCAAAGTTAGCAGAAGGAAAGAAATCATAAATATCAGATAAGAAATAAATGAAAAAGAAATGAAGAAAACGATAACAAAGATCAATAAAACTATCAGTGGGTTCTTTGAGAAGATAAAAAAATTGATAAACCATTAGTCAGACTCATCAAGAAAAAACAGGAGAAGACTAAAATCAACAGAATTACAGATAAAAAAGGAGACGTGACAACTGACACTGCAGAAATACAAAGGATCATGAGAGATTACTACAAGCTACTATATGTCAATACAATGGACAACCTAGAAGAACTGGACAAATTCTTAAAAAGGCACAACCTTCTAAGACTGAACCAGGAAGAAATAAAAAATATAAACAGACCAATCATAACCACTGAAATTGAAACTGCAATTAAATCTTCCAAAAAAAAAAAAAAGCCCAGGGCCAATGCCTTCACAAGTGACTTCTATCAAACATTTAGAGAAGAGCTAACACCTTTCCTTCTCAAATGCTTCCAAAATATAGCAGAGGGAGGAACACTCCCAAACTCATTCTACGAGGCCACCATCACACTGATACCAAACCCAGACAAAGATGTCACAAAAAAAGAAAACTACAGGCCACTATCACTGATGAACATAGATGCAAATATCCTAAACAAAATATTAGCAAAAAAAATCCAACAGCACATTTAAAGGATCATACACCATAATCCAGTGGGATTTATCCCAGGGATGCAAGGAATCTTCAATATCCACAAATCAATAAGTGTGATACACAACATCAACAAATTGAAGAATAAAAACCATATGATCATCACAATAGGGGGAGAAAAACCTTGTGACAAAATTCAAAACCCACTTATGATAAAAAAAAAAATCCTCCAGAAAGTAGGCATAGAGGGAACTTACCTCAACATAATAAAGGCCATATATGAAAAACCCACAGCTAACATTGTTCTCAATGGTGAAAAAAATAAACCATTTCCACTAAGATCAGGAATAAGACAATGTTGCCCACTCTAATCACTCTTATTCAACACAGTTTTTGAAGTTTAAGCCTGAGAAATCAGAGAAGGAAAAGAAATAAAAGGAATCCAAATCGGAAAAGAAGAAGCAAAACTGTCACTGTTTGCAGATGACATGATACTAACCTAGAGAGTCCTAAAGATGCTACCAGAAAACTACTAATGTATTTGGTAAAGTAGCAGGATACAAAATTAATGCATAGAAATCTCTTGCATTCCTAACACTAATGATGAAAAATCTGAAAGGGAAATTAAGGAAACACTCCCATTTATCATTGCAACAAAAAAAATAAAATACCTGGCAATAAACCTACCTAAGGTGACAAAAGACCCATATGAAGAAAACTATAAGACACTAATGAAAGAAATTAAAGATGATAAAGATGAAGAGATATGCCATGTTCTTGGATTGGAAGAATCAACATTGTGAAAATGACTATATGACCCAAAGCAATCTACAGATTCAATGCAATCCCTGTCAAACTACCAATGGCATTTTTCACAGAACTAGAACAAAAATTTCACAATTTCTATGGAAACACAATAGACCCAGTATAGCAAAAGAAATCTTGAGGCAGAAGAACAGAGCTGGAAGAACAAGGTTCCCAGACTTCAGATAATACTACAAAGCTACAGTAATCAAGGCAGTATGATACTAGAGCCAAAACAGAAATATAGATCAATGGAACAGGATAGAAAACCCAGAGAAAAACCCACGCACATATGGTCACCTTATGTTTGATAAAGGAGGAAAAACATACAATTGAGAAAAGACAGCCTCTTCAATAATTGGTCCTGGTAAAATTGGACAGGTCCGTTTAAAAGAATGAAATTAGAACACTCCCTAACACCATACACAAAAATAAACACATATGGGTTAAAGACCTAAATATAAGACCAGACACTATAAAACTCTTAGAGGAAAACATAGGCAGAACATTCCATGACATAAATCACAGCAAGATCCTTTCTGACCCACCTCCTAGAGAAATAGAAATAAAAACAAAAATAAACAAGTGGGACCTAGTGAAACTTAAAAACTTTTGCACTCCAAAGGAAACCATAAACAAGATGAAAAGACAACCCTCAGAATGGGATAAAATATTTGCAAACAGAGCAACCGACAAATGATTTATCTCTGAAATATACAAGCAGCACATGCAGCTCCATATCAAAAAAACAAACAACTCAATCCAAAAATGGGCAGAAAACCTAAATGGACATTTCTCCGAAGAAGATATACAGATTGTCAACAAACACATGAAAAGATGCTCAACATCACTAACAATTAGAGAAGTGCAAATCAAAACTTCAGTGAGGTATCACCTCACACCTTTTAGAATGGCCATCATCAAAATGTCTACAAACAGTAAATGCTAGAGAGGGTGTGGAGAAAATGGAACCTGCTTGCACTGTTGGTGGAAATGCAAATTGATACAGCCAGTATGGAGGTTCCTAAAAAAACTAAAAATAGAACTACCATATGACCCAGCAATCCCACTACTGGGCATAAACCCTGAGAAAACCATAATTCAGAAAGAGTGATGTACCCCAATATTTATTGCAGCACTATTTACAATAGCCAGGGCATGGAAGCAACCTAAGTGTCCTTCGACAGATGAATGGATAAAGATGATGTGGCACATATATACAATGAAATATTTCTCAGCCCTAAAAAGAAATGAAATTGAGTTTTTTGTAGTGAGGTGGATGGACCTATAGTCTGTCCTACAGAATGTTATAAGTCAGAAAGAGAAAAAGAAATACCGTATGCTAACACATACATATGGAATTAAAAAAAAGTGTTCTGAAGAACCTAGGGACAGGACAGGAATAAAGACACAGATGTAGAGAATAGACTTGAGTACACAGGGAGGGGGAAGGTTAAGCTGGGACGAAGTGAGAGAATGGCATGGACATATATAGACTACCAAATGTAAAATAGATAGCTAGTGGGAAGCAGCCGCATAGCACAGGGAGATCAGCTCAGTGCTTTTTGATCACCTAGTTGGTTGGGATAAGGAGGGTGGGAGGCAGGCGCAACAGGGAGAGAGTTGGGGGAATATATATATATATATATATATATATATATATATATATATATATATATATCTGATTCACTTTGTTTTATAGCAGAAATCAACATTTTAAATCAATTACACCCCAATAAAGATGTTTAAAAAAAAGAAAAGTACAGTGAGGTATCACCTCACACTGGTCAGAATGGCCACCATCAAAAAATCTACAAACAACAAATGCTGGAGAGGGTGTGGAGAAAAGCGTACCCTCTTGCACTGTTGGTGGAACTGTAAATTGATACAGCCACTATGGAGAAAAGTATGGCGGTTCCATAAAAAACTAAAAATAGACCTACCATATGACTGAGAAATCCCACTACTGGGCATATAGCCTGAGAAAACGGTAATTCAAAAACTCGTGTACCAAAATGCTGATTTCAGCACTGTTTACAATAGCCAGGACATGGAAGCAACATAAGTGTCCATCAACAGATGAATGGTTAAAGAAAATGTGGCACATATATACGATGGAATATTACTCAGCCATAAAAAGAAAAAATATTGAGTTATTTGTAGTGAGGTGGATGGACCTAGAGATGTCATACAGAGTGTAGTAAGTCAGAAAGGGAAAAACAAATACCATATGCTAACACACATATATGGAACCAAAAAAAATTAAAATAAAGACACAGACATAGAGAGTGGACCTAAGGACATGTCGGGGGGGGATTTTAAGCTGGGACGAAGTGAGAGAGTAGCATTGACCTATTTACACTAACACATGTAAAATAGATAGGTGGTGGGAAGTAGCTGCATCACACACAGAGATCAGCTCGGTGCTTTGTGACCACCTAGAGAGTTGGGATAGGGAGTGTGGGAGGGAGACGCAAGAGGGAGGGCAGATGGGTATATATGTATACATATAGCTGATTCACTTTGTTATACAGCAGAAACTAATACAACATTGTAAAGCAATTTTACTCCAATAAAGACGTTAAAAAATGATACTGATGGAAAAAATAAAAGAAGACATAAAGAGATGGGGAGGTATATCATGTCCTTTGATTGGAGGAATGAATATTGGGAAAATGACTACACTACCCAAAGCAGTGTACAGATTCAATGCAATCCCTATCAAATTATCAATGGCATTTTTCACAGAATTAGAACAAATAATTTTACAATTTGTATGGAAACACAAGAGACCATGAATAGCTGAAGCAATCTTGAGAAAGAACAATGGAGCTGGAGGAATCAGGCTCCCTGACTTCAGACCGTACTATCAAGCTATAGTCATCAGATCAATATGGTGCTGTCATAAAAACAGAAACATTGATCAGTGGAATAGGGTAGAAAGTCCATAGATAAGCCCACACATTTATGGTCACCTAATCCATGACATAGAAAGTAAGAATATACAATGGAGAAAAGACAGTCTCATCAATAAGTGGTGCTATGAAAACTGGACAGCTCCATGTAAAAGAATGAAAATAGAAAATACCCTAACACCATACACACAAAAAAATCTCAAAGTGGGTTAAAGACCTAAATATAAGTCCGGATACTATAAAACTTTTAGAGGAAATCATAGGCAGAACACTGTCTTACATAAATCCCATCAATATTTTTTCGACCTGTCTCCTAAATTAATGGAAATAAAACCAAAAATAAACAATTGGAACCTAATTAAACTCAAAAGCTCTTGCACAGCCAAGGAAACCATCAACAAAACGAAAAGACAACCCACAGAATGGGAGAAAATATTTGCACACAAAGCAACTGACAAGGGATTAATCTCCGAAATATACAAACAGCTCTTGAAGCTCAATATCAAAAAATGTGTGGAAGATATAAATGTACAATTCTTCAAAGAAGACATACAGATGGTTAAAAAGCACATGAAAGGATGCTCAACATCACTAATTATTAGAAAAACGTAAATCAAATCTACAATGTGGTATCACCTAACACCTGTTACAATGGCCATGATCAAATCTACAAACAATAAATGCTGGAGCAGGTGTGGAGAAAAGGGAACCTTTCTTTTGCTGTGCAGAAGCTTTTTAGTTTGATATAATGCCACTTATTTTTTTGCTATTGTGCTTGTATATATTGCTTGTGCTTTTGTTGTCATATCCAAAAATATCATTTCTAAGACTATTGTCAGGGAGCTTTCCCCCATGTTTTTTCTAGGGGTTTTACCATTTCAGGTCTTACATTTAAAAATGTAATACATTTCATTTTAATTTTTGTGAGTGGTGAAAGATAGGGGTCCATTTTCATTCTTCTGCTTGTGGTTACCCAGTTTTCCCAGCATCATTTATTTAACAGATTATCATTCCCCAATGAGCATTTCTGTAAATAAATTTTCTGCTTACTTATCCCTTTCTTCTCCTTCTGGAATACTGATTTTTCTAATATTTCTTCTTCTGATGGAATCCTATAGATCACGTAAGTTTTCTTTGCTCTCTTTCATTCTTTTTTCTTTGATCTCCTCTAATTGGGTTATTTCAAAGTTCTTATTCTCTAAATAACTTATTCTTTATTCTGCCTGATCTATTTTGCTGTTGATGCTCTCTATTGCATTGAATTTATTAATTGAATTATTCAGCTCCAGAATTTCTATTTTGTTCTTTTTATGATTTCTATCTGTTTGTTAAATTTTTAATTTTGTTTCTGTATTGTTTTCCTTATTTTGTTAAATTGTTTTTCTGTGTTTTCTTGTACGCAATTGAATTTTATTTAAACAGCTATTTTGAATTCTTTATAAGTTAAATCACAGATTTCCATGTCATTGGATTTAGTTACTAGAGGATTATTGTGACATTTTGATGATGTCATGTTTCCTTAATTCTTCAGGTTCCTTGGAGTTTTTCATTGCATTTTTTGCATTTGAAGTAGCAGTCACCTCCTCCTATGTTTACTAGCTGCCTTCAGATGTGGGATACTTTCCATCGTTCCTGTTTTATATTCTGAGGATTTCTTTGGCCTTTTATGAATGCACTGCTCTACGTTTCTTGCTCCCTCTTGTGGAAGAATTCTTAAGTTAGTATATCTCCTCTTGATCTTACAATGCACTAGACTGGCTGCTGGAAACCTTTCTTTTGTTTTCCTGAAAGTGTCACTGTAGCTCAAGATTGTGCTTTCTCCCTTGCTGACTGCCTCTAGCCCGCTTTCTGTGCCTCCTTCCTGTCTACCCAAGCTTGCTCTCACTGCCACCCTCAGGAGTGCACACAATGAGCCAGCCACAGAGTGGAGGTATGGATTTGGCACTGGGGCATTGGGAGTACCCATGGGCCAGTTGAGAGGATCTTCAGATGAAGTTTTTCCAGTGGCTCATGGATGGACAGGATTTCTTTTGGAGTCTATAAAGCAGTCAACAGGAATTGTGTCCATTTAATGCCCTCTGATATTCTTAACTGCTGATTTCCTAATCTCCTCCCTCCTCCCTGTCATGGAGGGCCTGCTTTAATACTCTAGGTTCTGTAGGAGAGAAATGGGTTTCTTTAATATTGTCCCACACAGCTAGAGAACTCACTAACTACTCTCATTTTACCCTGTGCAAGAGAGCACCGACCTTTTCTAGCACTAAGCTGTGTAGGCTTGAGGGGAGGGATGATGCTGGAAAAGTTCCTCTTACGCATTACAATGCATCTAAACTTTTTTTTTCTTTTTTTTTTTGTTTTGGTGTTTTGTTTTGTTTGTTCCAGCAGAGTGCTGAAAACTTCTCTGGAAACCTGGGTTTCTACCAAAGCTTTCTCATCCATGGGTGTCTACCCACGTCTATGTTTTCCAGGTGCTCCCAGATCATGGCTGAGAGGGACTGAAACAAGTTCACAGGCTCCTGCTAATTCCTCAGCCCATATCAAGTTCTGTCTACCTATTATCAGATGAAGAGCTAGGCAAGACTCCTCCTGGATCCCTTGACATATGGTTCAGGACACCACAACTCCTACAAAGGCACTTTTGTTTATAGATGGATGCCAAATTTTATTTGTTAAAGAAGAGACAAAAATGAGGGACATCTTATGCTGCCAAAATTCTGATGTCACTCCTCTCTGACCTCATTTTAAATAGCAAGACTCAGCAATGTTTCCCAGATCTGGATATACATTAGGAATACCTGGGGAGATTCTTAAAAAACTGATATGCAAGCCCCACCGTTTGATACCCTGATTCACTGGAGTTAGACTTGGGCATGAGCATCAGTATATGTATTTTAAGCTCCCCAGTGTTTCCAATGTGCAGCCATCGTTGAAAATGATTGCTCTTGCTTCTTGCACTAGAGCAACACTTTCCAAATAAAACTTTGTTGATGATGAAAGTGTTCTTTAATCTGCACTATTCAATAGAGTAGCCACTCATATGTCTATGGATCACTAGAAATGTGGCTAGCTTGAGGGAGGAGTTGAGTTTTTAATTTCAACAAATTTTAATTAATTTAAATTTGAATAGCTACATATGGCTAGTGGCTATAGTATTGGATAGTGCAACTCTAGACCTTAAAAATCAGCCATCCTCTTTCCCAAAGTACTTGCCCTCACACCGTTTACCATATACTGTTCCATCTCATCTCTGCCTTTCCTAAAGCATATGTTAGTTTTGTATCTCTCCATGCTACTGTATATGGCCCAGTTAGCATCCAACCAGAAATAATTGGGACCACAAAAACAGTAGGTATATCATTTGAGATTCTTATGGTTAAATTTGAAAGGAAATCCTGTTCAAATTGACTGAAAAATAAAATTATTTCACACAAGCGATAAGTCCAGAGATAGGGCTAGCTTCAGGTGAGGCTTTTTCTGGTAGCTCAACAATGTCAAGAGGGTCTGATTTCTTTCCCTCTCTTCACCCTGCCTTCCATGATTTTGACTTCAGCCTAAGGCTAGTTCCCCAAGATGGTTGCCAACACCTTCAAGGGATACATTCTTCAATTTTTACATCTAAAAGAAAAAAGAAAGCATTTTTGTTCCAGTTTTCCCATTATATGTGTGACATTCATTTTGATTTGACCAGCTTTGATCACATAATCACCCTTGAACTAATCTTTGCAGATAAAGGGTAGAATGTGTTGATTGATCAACTCCTGGAGTTAAGGGTAGAATCAGCCTCTCTGAAACCTCATCATATGGATCCATAAAAAGAAACCAAGGATTTAGGGGAAGAGGGATGCTGGGGAGTGGATGTTATGAAGGTAAACAATAAATGCCTACTACAACCTTATAGGGCATGCTCAACTTTTTATTGAGCATGTCCTATATGCCAAAACCAGACCAAAGCAGACTGGCAGCAAGTACCATATGTAAGTCAGATATATATGATACAAGAATATCAGGTGGGCATTTGGCATTTGAGAAGCCTCTTACTTAGCAAGTAGCAGAACCTCAGCCATCAACTTGAGGTTTCAAGATGGATTCTGGTGGCTGGGAAATGAAAAGACAAGGAAAAGCCTGGACCCTTTTTCCTGAAGGATGATGACATCAAGCAGATTGCTGAGGCAGTGAAAAAAAGAGGAATGCAGGAAGCAACTGAACTACCAAAACCAGACTTTAAGGTGGGGACAAGGTTTTGATAGCAAGGCAAAAGCTTAGTGAGTAGTACTGTGATTCAATGTCCAAGCAAGGCTTCCAGTCAATGGTACTTGTTGGGGAATCTCCTCAGCCATGATTTAGATTCCCTTTTCATAGGTCAGTGATAGTTCCAAAGACTAAGGTCGTCTTGGAACTACAGGCAGAGGTCATGTGGCTCCAAGAGGAGGAGATAATGGAGCCAGTCAGGGCCTGAAGTGGTCCAAGACTCTTCCTCCTCCACTTCCAATTCACGGAAATCTGAGGCTCTGAGTAAGACAAAATTGAAAGAAGATTAGTTTTGCAAGTGTCAGAAACACAATTCAAACTGACGTAAGCAAAAAAGGGAATTTATTGATTCAGAGACCTCAGAAGATCAAGGGTATCTGGATTCAGGAGCTCAATGACATCTTTAGGATGTGACTTCTCTCTCTTAATAGTCCAGTTTCATTCTCAGTCACTCCAGCTTCACCCCCAACTACTTTAGACTTATATAATATATTCATCTACAATATAGCCTAATGGTCAAGAGCACAAGTTGTGAAGTTCCACTGCCAGAAGACTCCCTGTTCTGCCACTTACTGTGTGACTTTGACAGTTACTTGATGTTATGTACCCTCTGTAAAACATGGTTTATAATACTACCTACCTCATTGAGTTACTGTGATGATGAAATGAGTTAATCCATGTAAAGGATTTAGAATAATTGTAAATACTCAACAAGGGATTTCTGTTATTATCCTCATCCTTATATCTAGTAATTCCAATGGAAATAAAATATAATATTACCAGTCGTTTCAGCAAAAGTCCCAGGATTGGCTCAGCATTGGTCACTTTCTGGTCCTGAACCACTCACTGTGGTCAGGGGAACAATGAGTCAGGAAGAGGAGGTGTGCCAACCTACCTGACCCACTGAGGAAAGGGAAACTGGGGAGACAGCTATCAAAAAGAAGAAAAGGGATGCTGGTAAGATAAAAATGAAGAACACTCAAAAATAAAGATGCCCATACTATGAGTGAAAGGAGAGATCTATGAAAATGAATGGCCTCTTAAAGTAACGACTGAAATAATCCTGTCCCCCCTCCTCACCCTAAAGCAATAATATGATGGTGGTGATAGTAATAATGATAATGATGGCAAGGACAATGATGAGGATGAGGATGGGGCAGAGTGCACTAGATAGCTGACATTGTAAGAGTACTGAGAAGCAGCAATGTGGGCTTGGAAGATTTTTTTTTAAGCAATGTGCAAATGAGTTTTTATACATAACATGCAATTCTTCCAGATTGCCTGGGTGTTGGGCCATTTAACAAAGAACAGATGTCTTTGATGGCAACAATTTGTCCCAGCTGTGAGAACTGAGTGAGAAACCTTTTGGGACATCTAAAATCAAGCTTGCAGGCAGGTTCAGAAAAATATAAAAACCTGATAAATATCCTCTATATTTTTCACTATCCACTAGTACCCCTGTAGGGATTTTTCTGATGGTGCCAAGCATTAATTCCACAGTGAAGGTTGGTGTTTCTTTTTGATATAAACTTAATCCAGTATTCTTGCTGCTTGCTTTCATAAATACACACTATTCATTTCTGTAAGATGTTTCTCAGTTTTCATAGTTGGCCTAGAGAGCCAGAAGCCTCCTGCCCTGAACCTAGTCTGCCTCTTCCACTCACTCTGATGCAGCTTACTTTCCAGCCAGCCACCCTAGACAACCTTCTGTTGTCTGTCCAAACATTTCTGCCACTTCTTCTCTGTGCCTTTACTCAAGGTGTCCCCTCTATCTGAAATTTCCTTCCCTTTGCTTCTTCTCACCTTTGACAGTTCTGTACATCTCCATAACCACAGGTCATATCCCACCTTCTTCCAAAGATTTCAGAAACTACCCTATTCTGAAATAAGTTATCTCACCCCTGACATTGCATTGAAGATTATACACACTCATAGTAGCTACCACGTTCTACCTCAGGAGAGTTACTAGTGGGTGGATTTGACTCCCTGACTAATTTGTAAGCCTCCTCCTCCCACCACAGGATAGAAGGTCTATCTCCAACTACCTCACTCCTCTCAGTATAGCCTAACACAAGATCTGCAGCATATTAGGCCCTTGAAAATGTTTGTTCATATACTCTTTCAATAAGTATTTATTGAGAACCTCCTATGTGCCAGGCACTGTGCTAGTTTTACAGGGGATATAACAATAATCATAACAGTCAAACATCTATGTTCTCATGGTACTTATATTCTATTATGCAATATAGATAATAAATAAACAAATAAATATATCTTATGTAAGACAGTAGTAAGTGGTATTTTATTTTATTTATTTATTTTCTTAACATCTTTATTGAGGTATAATTGCTTTACAATGGTGTGTTAGTTTCAGCCTTATAACAAAGTGAATCACTTATACATATACATATGTTCTCATATGTCTTCCCTCTTGCGTCTCCCTCCCTCCCACCCTCCCTATTCCACCCCTCCAGGCGGTCACAAAGCACCCGACCTGATCTCCCTGTGCTATGCGGCTGCTTCCCACTAGCTATCTACCTAACGTTTGTTAGTGTATATATGTCCATGCCTCTCTCTCGCCCTGTCACAGCTCACACTTCCCCCTCCCCATATACTCAAGTCCGTTCTCCAGTAGGTCTGTGTCTTTATTTCTGTCTTACCCCTAGGTTCTTCATGACATGTTTTTTGCTTAAATTCCATATATATGTGATAGCATACGGTATTTGTCTTTCTCTTTCTGACTTACTTCACTCTGTATGACAGACTCTAGGTCTATCCACCTCATGACAAATAGCTCAATTTCGTTTCTTTTTATGGCTGAGTAATATTCCATTGTATATATGTGCCACATCTTCTTTATCCATTCATCCGATGATGGGCACATAGGTTGTTTCCATCCCCGGGCTATTGTAAATAGAGCTGCAATGAACATTTTGGTACATGACTCATTTTTGAATTTTGGTTTTCTCAGGGTATATGCCCAGTAGTGGGATTGCTGGATCATATGGTAGTTCTATTTGTAATTTTTTAAGGAACTTCCATACTGTTCTCCATAGTGGCTGAACACTCCGACCAGCAGTGCAAGAGTGTTCCCTTTTCTCCACACCCTGTCCAGCATTTATTGTTTCTAGATTTTTTGATGATGGCCATTCTGACTGGTGTGAGATGATATCTCATTGTACTTTTGATTTGCATTTCTCTAATGATTAATGATGTTGAGCATTCTTTCACGTGTTTGTTGGCAGTCTGTATATCTTCTTTGGAGAAATGTCTATTTAGGTCTTCTGCCCATTTTTGGATTGGGTTGTTTCTTTTCTTGTTATTGAGCTGCATGAGCTGCTTGTAAATTTTGGAGATTAATCCTTTGTCAGTTGCTTCATTGGCAAATATTTTCTCCCATTCTGAGGGCTGTCTTTTGGTGTTGTTTATGGTTTCATTTGCTGTGCAAAAGCTTTGAAGTTTCATTAGGTCCCATTTGTTTATTTTTGTTTTTATTTCCATTTCTCTAGGAGTTGGGTCAAAAAGGATCTTGCTGTGATTTATGTCATAGAGTGTTCTGCCTATGTTTTCCTTTAAGAGTTTGATAGTTTCTGGCCTTACATTTAGGTCTTTAATCCATTTTGAGCTTATTTTTATGTATGGTGTTACGGAGTGATCTAATCTCATACTTTTACATGTACCTGTCCAGTTTTCCCAGCACCACTTATTGAAGAGGCTGTCCTTTCTCCACTGTACATTCCTGCGTCCTTTATCAAAGATAAGGTGACCATATGTGCGTGGGTTTATATCTGGGCTTTCTATCGTGTTCCATTGATCTATCTTTCTGTTTTTGTGCCAGTACAATACTGTCTTGATTACTGTAGCTTTGTAATACAGTCTGAAGTCAGGGAGCCTGATTCCTCCAGCTCCGTTTTTCGTTCTCAAGATTGCTTTGGCTATTCGGGGTCTTTTGTGTTTCCATACAAATTGTGAAATTTTTTGTTCTAGTTCTCTGAAAAATGCCAGTGGTAGTTTGATAGGGATTGCATTGAATCTATAGATTGCTTTGGGTAGTAGAGTCATTTTCAAAATGTTGATTCCTCCAATCCAAGAACATGGTATATCTCTCCATCTATTTGTATCATCTTTAATTTCTTTCATCAGTGTCTTATAATTTTCTGCATACAGGTCTTTTGTCTCCTTAGGTAGCTTTCTTCCTAGATATTTTATTCTTTTTGTTGCAATGGTAAATGGGAGTGTTTTCTTGATTTCACTTTCAGATTTTTCATCATTAGTATACAGGAATGCCAGAGATTTCTGTGCATTAATTTTGTATCCTGCTACTTTACCAAATTCATTGATTAGCTCTAGTAGTTTTCTGGTAGCATCTTTAGGATTCTCTATGTAGAGTATCATGTCATCTGCAAACAGTGACAGCTTTACTTCTTCTTTTCCGATTTGGATTCCTTTTATTTCCTTTTCTTCTCTGATTGCTGTGGCTAAAACTTTCAAAACTATGTTGAATAATAGTAGTGACAGTGTGCAACCTTGTCTTGTTCCTGATCTTAGTGGAAATGGATTCAGGTTTTCACCACTGAGGATGATGTTGGCTGTGGGCGTGTCATATATGGCCTTTATTATGTTGAGGAAAGTTCCCTCTATGCCTACTTTCTGCAGGGTTTTTATCATAAATGGGTGTTGAATTTTGTCAAGAGCTTTCTCTGCATCTACTGAGATGATCATATGGTTTTTCTCCTTCAATTTGTTAATATGGTATATCACATTGATAGATTTGCATATATTGAAGAATCCTTGCATTCCTGGAATAAACCCCAGTTGATCATGTTGTATGATCCTTTTAATGTGCTATTGGATTCTGTTTGCTAGTATTATGTTGAGGATTTTTGCATCTATGTTCATCAGTGCTATCGGCCTGTAGTTTTCTTTCTTTGTGACATCCTTGTCTGGTTTTGGTATCAAGGTGATGGTGGCCTCATAGAAGGAATTTGGAAATGTTCCTCCCTCTGCTATATTTTGGAAGAGTTTGAGATGATAGGTGTTAGCTCTTCTCTAAATGTTGGATAGAATTCTGCTGTGAAGCCATCTGGTCCTGGGCTTTTGTTTGTTGGAAGATTTTTAATCACAGTTTCAGTGTCACTGTTTGTGATTGGTCAATTCATATTTTCTATTTCTTCCTCATTCAGTCTATGTAGGTTCTGCATTTCTAAGAATTTGTCCATTTCTTCCAGGTTGTCCATTTTATGGTTATAGAGTTGCCTGTAGTAATCTCTCATGATCTCTTTTAATTCTGCAGTGTCAGTTGTTACTTCTCCTTTTCATTTCTAATTCTATTGATTTGAGTCTTCTCCCTTTTTTTCTTGATGAGTCTGGCTAATGGTTTATCAATTTTGTTTATCTTCCCAAAGAACCAGCTTTTAGTTTCATTGATCTTTGCTATTGTCTCCTTCATTTCTTTTTCATTTATTTCTGATCTCATTTTTATGATTTCTTTCCTTCTGCTAACTTATGGGTTTTTTGTTCTTCTTTCTCTAATTGCTTGAGGTGCAAGGTTAGGTTGTTTATTCGAGATGTTTCCTGCTTCTTAAGGTGGGCTTGTATTTCTATAAACTTCCCTCTTAGAACTGCTTTTGCTGCATCCCATAGGTTTTGGGTCGTTGAGTCTCCATTGTCATTTGTTTCTAGGTATTTTTTTATTTCCTCTTCGATTTCTTCAGTGATCACTTCATTATTAAGTAGTGTATTGTTTAGCCTCCATGTGTTTGTATTTTTTACAGCTCTTTTCCTGTAATTGATATCTAGTCTCATGGCATTGTGGTCAGAAGAGATACTTGATACCATGTCAATTTTCTTAAATTTACCAAGGCTTGACTTTTGACCCAAGATTTGATCTATCCTGGAGAATGTTCCATGAGCACGTGAGAAAAATGTGTATTCTGTTGTTTTTGGATGGAATATCCTATAAATATCATTTAAGTCCATCTTGTTTAATGTATCATTTAAAGCTTGTGTTTCCTTATTTATTTTCATTTTGGATTATCTGTCCATTGGTGAAAGTGGGGTGTTAAAGTCCCCTACTATGAATGTGTTACTGTCGATTTCCCCTTTTATGCCTGTTAGTATTTGCCTTATGTATTGAGGTGCTCCTATGTTGGGTTCATAAATATTTACAATTGTTATATCTTCTTCTTGGATCGATCCCTTGATCATTATGTAGTGTCCTTCTTTGTCTCTTCTAATAGTCTTTGTTTTAAAGTCTATTTTGTCTGATATGAGAATTGCTACTCCAGCTTTCTTTTGGTTTCCATTTGCATGGAATGTCTTTTTCCATCCCCTTACTTTCAGTCTCTATGTGTCTCTAGGTCTGAAGTGGGTCTCTTGTAGACAGCATATATATGGGTCTTGTTTTTGTATCCATTCAGCCAATCAGTGTCTTTTGGTGGGAGCATTTAGTCCATTTACATTTAAGGTAATTATCGATATGTATGTTCCTATTCCCATTTTCTAAATTGTTTTGGGTTCGTTATTATAGGTCTTTTCCTTCCCTTGTGTTTCTTGCCTAGAGAAGTTCCTTTTGCATTTGTTGTAAAGCTGGTTTGGTGGTGCTGAACTCTCTCAGCTTTTGCTTTTCTGTAAAGGTTTTAATTTCTCCATCAAATCTGAAGGAGATCCTTGCTGGGTAGAGTAATCTTGCTTGCAAGTTTTCCTCCTTCATCACTTTCAGTATGTCCTGGCACTCCCTTTTGGCTTCCAGAGTTTTTGCTGAGAGATCAGCTGTTAACCTTATGGGGATTCCTTTTTGTGTTATTTGTTGTTTTTCCCTTGCTGCTTTTAATATGATTTCTTTGTATTTAATTTTTGACAGTTTCATTAATATGTGTCTTGGCGTATTTCTCTTTGGATTTGTCCTTTATGGGACCCTCTGTGCTTCCTGGACTTGATTAACTCTTTCTTTTCCCATATTAGGGAAGTTTTCAACTATTATCTCTTCAAATATTTTCTCAGTCCCTTTCTTTTTCTCTTCTTCCTCTGGAACCCCTATAATTCGAATGTTGGTGTGTTTAATGTTGTCCCAGAGTCTCTGAGACTGTCCTCAGTTCTTCTCATTCTGTTTTCTTTATTCTGCTCCGCAATAGTTTTTTCCACTATTTTATTTTCCAGGTCACTTTTCTGTTCTTCTGCCTCAGTTATTCTGGTATTGATCCCATCTAGAGTCTTTTTCATTTCATTTCTTGTGTTGTTCATCATTGTTTCATTCATCTTTAGTTCTTCTAGGTCCCTGTTCAACATTTCTTGTATTTTCTCTATTCTATTTCCAAGATTTTGGATCATCTTTACTATCATTATTCTGAATTCTTTTTCAGGTAGACTGCCTATTTCCTCTTCATTTGTTAGGTCTGGTGCGTTTTTATCTTGCTCCTTCATCTGCTGTGTGATTTTCTGTCTTCTCAGTTTGCTTATCTTACTGTGTTTGGGGTCTCCTTTTTGCAGGCTGCAGGTTCGTAGTTCCCGTTGTTTTTGATGTCTGTCCCCAGTGGCTAAGGTTGGTTCAGTGGGTTGTGTAGGCTTCCTGGCAGAGGGGACTAGTGCCTGTGTTCTTGTGGATGAGGCTGGATCTTGTGTCTCAAGTGGGCAGGTCCACGTCTGGTGGTGTGTTTTGGGGTGTCTGTGGACTTATTATGATTTTAGGCACCCTCTCTGCTAATCGGTGTGGTTGTGTTCCTATTTTGCTAGTTGTTAGGCATAGGTTGTCCAGCACTGTAGCTTGCTGGTCATTGAGTGAAGCTGGGTGCTGGTGTTGAGATTGAGATCTCTGGTAGATTTTCACCTTTTGATATTATGTGGAGCTGGGAGGTCTCTTGTTGACCAGTGTCCTGAAGTTGACTCTCCCACCTCAGAGGCACAGCACTGACTCTTGGAAAAAGAGGAAAAGGGGAAAAAATCATAAATCTTGCTCTCGAAATCCACCTCCTCAATTTGGGATGATTGGTTGTCTGTTCATGTATTCCACAGATGCAGGGTACATCAAGTTGATTGTGGAGATTTATTCGCTGCTTCTGAGGCTTTTTGGGGGTCTGAGGTCTTCTGCCAGCATTCAGTAGGTGTTCTGTAGGAGTTGCTCCACGTGTAGATGTATTTCTGGTATATCTGTGGGGAGGAAGGTGATCTCCGCGTCTTACTCTTCCGCCATCTTCCCTCCGCACCTCTAGTCTCCATTAATTTAAAATGCATGAAACCAAGGAAGTGGCTTGGTTGGAAAATCAGCCTTTATCCATTCATTATGTCTGTCATTTATTTAATCATCCAGCATTGAGAACTTCCATCACAAACGCCTGATAATGGGAATTACAACAAAATAGTCATCTCTAGGGGAACTTGTAGGCTAATAAGGGAGAGAAGATATGTACATGCATAGTAAGAACTGAAAGTTGAGGAGTTAAGTGTTATGAGAGAGGTGCAAAGCACAAGATGGGGGATTCCAAGTCATGAGGAAACACCTCCAAACCTGGGGAGTAAGGAATATCATTATAGGAATGGACCTGGTGCCTGGGCCTAGGCAAGTAAGTAGGATATGTGCTTGAGATTGTTAGAGAAGAGAGGAGGGCAAGTAGCAGTGAATTCTGAGAACACCATGGAAGAAATTGTGAAGCATGTCCTGACAACAATGACCTGTTCAGTGTGGCTGGACTGCAGAGTACAAGAAAGGAAAAGTGGGCACCAAGGTGGCAGACGAAGGTTAAGGCTAGCTTCGGAATTCCACTGTGAATACCTAAAGCAACAAAGTCACACAGGGTGGATGGAGAGAGGAGATGAATCCTCACAGCAAGTTTCAAGCTTCTCTGTACTGACACTGAGCCCTCACAGAGTTTCTCCTGATCCCTTCTGGGAATAGAAGGGCCTACACGAATTTTTCTCTACTTTCAGTTGTACCTTACTTATGCAAGACACGTTCAGCTTCCAGGGAAAGATTCACCATGGCAACAAGCTAGGCATGGACTGGTACCACAGTGAAGTGCTTCTCTCTGGCTGGAAAGGGCAGGATCTCTGCTATGTGGCCCACCTAGGCTCCCTTCCCCTTCCCAGCTTACCACCTTGGGCCTCAGTCAGCCATACACCCAATTAAGTCTCTTGTTCAATGGGGAATCTGCATACTTTAGCTTGTCCTCTAATGAAAGATTTGCCTCGGCCTTTCTAACTGGCAAGGCCATTTTCCTCAGTGGCCCTAATTCCTGAACATGTCGTTTTGCCTGGGAGATCCAGGCTGCAAAGAATAATGTAGAAGGCTCAATTAACTTAAGAATTTTCCTTCTTTTCCCTCCATCTCACCTCGCTCTCTTTCCCTTCAGGGATATGTATCATGCCACATGGAGGCTCTATCCAAGATGAAGGCTCTACTGAAGCCACTTCCACATTTAATTTTTTCCCTGGCTTATTGCCCTACCACTATTTCAAGCTCTTTTCTTAACAGCAGCCAGTGTGAAAAAGCCTTAGGGGTTTAGTTAACTAGGAGCTCAATGTCAGTCAGCAGTATAATATGACTGCCAAAATAAAAGTTAAAGCAATTTCATTAGAAAAAGAGGACCCAGAAGGAGAGCAATGAGACCATTTGCTCTGCTTTGCTCTTCCACCCCAGAAGACAGTATCTGCTGCCTCACCAACATGCCTGAGGATGCTGCAGGTGGGAAGGGAAAGGGGCATTGTCCTGGGAGGCTGCAACCACATTGGTCTCCTGATAGTTCCTCAAAAGATCAGGCACACTCCTGTCTCAGGGCCTTTGAATGGCTCTTGTCTCTACCTGAAACACTTTCCCTAGTTCTCTTCATGACTCACTTCCTCACTTCATTAGGCCTCTGTACAGATATTGTCTCTCCAAAGACGCTGCCCCTGACCTCCTATTTAAAATAGTCCATCCCATCATGCTCTATCTCCCTTTATACTGCTTTGTTTGTCTTCATGACACTTATTAACTCCTGACATGTATTCTATCTCTTCCATTAGAATGTAAGCTCTATGAACATAGGTTTTTGTGTGTTTTCTTTATGGCTGTGTCTAGAACAGTGCCCGACACAGTGGGAGCTCAATACATATTTGCATAAACAAACTTTTTCATGCCATCTACCTCATTGTATTGCAACTTATTTTTCATTTGTCTTGTCCCCACTAGAATTTTATCTAAGAAAATTCTTTTCTCAATTATTTTGACATTTTTATTAATTACCTAGCCAATGCCTGGCATGAAAAGTGTTGGATGGATGGATGTGCTAGCAAGGATGTTGTAGAGGGGTTTCAAACATTGGATGGCATTGGCCTAGACCCACATTGCCAAATACGGTAGCCACTAGATACTTGTGACTATTGAGCATTTGAAATGAGACTTGTCTGAATTGAGATGTGTTGCAAATGTAAAATGCACACCAGATTTTGAAGACTTTGTATGCAAACATGTAAAATATCTCATCAATAATATTTTTATTGATTATGTGTTAAATAATAATATTTTGGATGTAATGGGTTAAATAAAATACATTCTTAAAATTAAATTCACCTGTATCATTTTTCATTTTTAATGTGGCTATTAAAATATTTAAGTTACATATATGACAGGCATTATACTTGTATTGAATAGCACACAGATATTTTACAACCTCCATGTTTAAACCTTGACCTTTACAGGCTTTTGAGAGTGTGTATGGGGGGGTTTGAAGTGGTTCCCTGTAACTGACAGAGAAGAGGGTTCTCCATAATCACTGCTCCTGGGGACTGGTGGCAGCAGGGTCAAATAAGCACTATGCTTTATTACTCAACCTCATCTTTCTCATTCCTGTCTTCTTTCACTCCAGCATGTCCACAGCAGCTAGCAACAAGCCAGATGGAATGTTTAGAACTTTTTACTTTCTGTCTTAGCTTCTGCCCACCCATGTTTCCCCTGATGGTGACAACAATGAACAGATAAATGGTCCAAAGGTGAGCTACAAATTGGAAGAATAAAATCTAGCCACAAGTGCCCTGGATCATCAACACCCAGCAGAATCGCCACTTTGGAAAATCTCTCTATTCCTGATAAGTGATTTTATGTGTGTAGCCAACTCCCCTAGCTAAGCCCCATGCTGGGTTATCCCAGGAGGGAAATAGAGAAGTAGAAGACAAACAACCTGCCCTTTAGGAGATTATAATAAAGTTAGGAAACAAAACTAATGTGTACGTGAAAAGTTAAACAAGATCACAGGACAATCATACAAGAAATGTTGGGCAAAGTATGATTAAGTCCAAACCAATTACCCAGAGAGTTAGTGCTTTAGTAATTCAAATTATGGTCAGTCCTAAGGTACAGGCAGGCAGAGAAAGCTTCCTCAAGGAGGTAGTACTTGTGCTGGATTTTGAAGGATGTATGTGATTATTACAAAAGCATAGATTTCCAGAGCTTGAAGGGCCCTTAGAGACATGGTGCACTCCTCATTGTACAGATAAGGAAACTGAGGCCCAGAGAAAAATATAGTAAGTCAGGAAAAAGTTGGGAGTACAACCAAGATTTTCTACTTCCCAGTCCACTACTCTTCCCTCCAAGTGTTGAGAAGGGAGAGATTGTGTTCTAGGTGTAAAAAATGTGCAAAGAAACAAATGCTTGAATACTCACTCCCCAATCTGCCCCTTTCCTAACACACACACACACACACACACACACACACACACACACATCTCCAAACCTGATCTGGGATCTCCTTTTATTTTCCTCAAGACTATGTTAATCTAGAAGGTGAATCAGATAACACTGAATTCAAATTCCAGGTCAAACACCAGTGCCTTTTTATTTAGTTAGAAATGCGCCAGGTGTTGATGAATGGCCTCTCTGATGTAACCCGCCATCCTGAAAGCCTTGAAGTTGAGAGACCCTCCTCCTGTTCCTTTGTGTCCTATCACCACAAGGTATACAGACTCGATCTGAACTACTGTCACTGCCTGGCTGCCCCGACTCTGGCCTTTGGTGTGGAGGTCCATGGTGTTGTTGCCCTCAGTGTACAGGTTGTCCCGGATCAACAAGCATTTGGTCCCTGTAAGGGTGATTCCCTGAAGAAACAACTTTTCTCTCTCCTCTCTCACCAGCAAGATCTGCATTTCTTCCTGGGTCAATTGGAACAAGTTGACTTCAGGATAAGAAGCTAACAACCAGGGAGGGGAATTGGTGATTATCGCTGCATCACAGCACATTCCAGTCTGTAGGAAGAGGGTGATGTAGTCTTGCCAAACTTCTTCACTGATATCCCCTATGCACTGCATGATTCAAGTAAGCTGTATCTGAAAGATGAAAAAAGTGCTTTCTGGCAAGTTGGTCTTCAAAAGAAGTTGGTTGGTAGTTGGCCCAAGATGACTGATAAACTGAAACTGAAATAAGCTAAAAGCACAGTTCGTTTCTGATGGCTTCTCCTCAGAAACAAGGTGGAGGAGGTCTTGATGACTTGTGTGAAGTTATGCCCCAACTGCCCTCTGCTGTGACTTATCAAGCTACCTCTGGAGCAGGAGTGAGGTCACAAAGGCTCTGTGGCTTCTTAAATAGTCATAATGCACCACTTCATGGGTGACTTTTGGCAGTAGCTTTCTTAGGTTATATCTCCAGCTAGTGAGATATTGGGGCAAAGCACACCTACTTACTTCCCTAGGATACCATGGGAAGGACACCAACCCCTAATAGCAGAAAATCCCTCAAAGTAGAAAATAAGTGGGTCATAACTGAGTTGGAGGTTTGCATATAAAGCAGGACAGGTGAGGTTTAGTGTGGCAACTAGTATCTCAGACGTTGGCTAATCTAAGATCTGAGCTCTAGGTACAAAGTCAAAATGTCCACAGGCTCACTGGCTTACAACCTTTTGGGGATAAACATAATAGCCTCCTAATGATTTCCTTGCCTCCAGACTCTTTCCCTTTAGTTGTTTACCTTCTGGCCCACACCAGCTGTGAGTCTAGAGTAATTCATTTTCATTTAGTCATTCAGCAAGTATTTATCAAGCATTAACTATGTGCCAAGTATTTTTCTAAGCACTGGGGTACAGTAGTGCACAGAGAAAAACCTCATGGGGTTGATATCATAATGGCAGAAAACAAATAAATAATAGATGATAGTATCCCTTTCACAGAAAATATTTTACAAGTCTAATACTTTCTTCTTCCATAATTTTCCTCTTAGTCCCAGGCCTTCTCTACTCCTGTGGGGGTCCAATCTGACATGTGACTCTTCTGCAACCTTTGACAATTCACCATCTGTATCTTAATTTCCTCTGAAATGACACTAACTTGCCTTAAGGAGGGAATGTTAGGAGGAATGATTAAATTTAATGGTGGAGAAAATCTGGGATAGCTTAGAAAATTCATTTATTCAACAAATATTTATTGAGTACCTACTGTGTTCCAGGCCTGTTCTAGACTTTGGAGATCTAGCAGTGGACAGAAAGTCCCTGCCCTCATGAAGCTGACATCCTAGAGGGGGAGACAAATAACTGAGAAAGACATTTATAGCATATCAGGTGGTGTTGGTAACTATAAAGAAAAAATGTTAAGAAGATAGAGAATGCTGGGGAAGAAGTGGTGGCAGTTTTATTTAATATGAGGTGCTCGAGTAAGGATTCTCTGATATTGTGACATTTAATCAGAGACCTGACAGAGATGAGGGAGTGAACATGTGGATTTCTGGGGGAAGAGCATTCTAAGCAGAAGGAACAGCAAGTGCTCGTGAGGCAGGAGCATGTCTGGTATATTTGAGAAAGAACAAGAAGATCAATATGACTTAAACAGAGAAAGCAAAGGGTGATAGAAGGTATAGTCAGAGAGGCACTAGGCTTAGATCATATGTAGGGCTTCATAGGCCATGTAAGGATTTGGCTTTTACTCTGAGATGGGGAGCCACTGGTAGGTTTTAAGCAAAGGAGAGATGTCTCTATAGATTCTAGAGTCTAGAAGACGCTATGTAAAGAATAGATGCTAGGGGAACCAGGGCCAAAACATGGAGACTAGACTATGACAATAATCCAGGCTAGATAAATAGAGGTTGGGGCCAGAATACAGGGGTGAGAAGTGATTAAATTTGGAATATTTTGAAAGAAGAGCTAATAGGATTTGATGATGAATTGAGTATGGGGTATGAAAGAAAGAGAATGTCTCCAAGGCTTTTGTCCTAAACAACTGGAGTTGCCCATTTTTGATATGAGATATACTATAAAAAGAGCAGATTTGAGAAGATAGGTAGAAATCAAAAATTCTGCTTTGGATATGGTAAGTTTGAGGTGCCTCTAAAACATCCAAGTAGACATGTCAGTATGCTGTTGGATACTATATAAGTTTAAGAGTTAACAGGATGGATCAGGAATAGAGATAAAATTTTGGAAGTTCTTTGCAAATATGGTATTTAAAGGCATGAGACTGGATGACAGCACCCAGGGAATAAGTGTAAATAGAGAAGAGGACCAAGGTCTGAGTACTGACAGCATTCCAACATATAAAGAAGGTAAGATAAGTGAGAAATAGCAAAGGAGATTGGGAAAGAGATGTCAGAGAAGTAGGAGAGAGAGCAGTGTTTCTGAAACCAAGTGAAAAAAAATGTATCAAAGGGAAGGGAATGATCAGATACTGCTGAGAGGAAAAGAAGTCTGAGGATTACCCATTGGATTTTGCAATATGGAGATTACTGGTAACACTGACAAGGACAGTTTGTTGGAGTGGTGGGGGTAAAACCTGATTAGAGTGTTTTCAATAGAGAATGAGAGGAGAGAAAAAGAAGTGGAGGTAGATAATTTAGACAAATCTTGGGAGGAATTTTGCTATAAGGTGCAATAGAGAAATGGGGTAGGGGATGGTAGGTGGGGGAGAGGAATGTGGGTCAAGAAAGGGTTTTTTAAAATTGGAAATAAACATGTTATTATAAACATGTCCTTGTGCTGATGGAAATGATCTGGTAAAGTGGGAATGTTTTATGATAAAGGAAAGAAGGGACAATTTAGTAGTCGAGGGAGTATGAAATTGAGTGGACAAGTGGAGGAGTTGCCTTAGGAAGGCTCAGGAACAGTTGATTCATTGAAGGAAGATTATATGGGTTCACATGAAGAGCAGCAATTAGATTTGGTTGTGGGAGGATGTGGAAGTTCCTTTTTGATGCCTTCTATTTTATCAGTGAACAAGGAAGCAGGGTAATCATCTGAGAGAGAGGAGAACAGAAATATTTAATAACTGAGTTGAGGAAGGGAAGGTAATCGCCAATATTCATTGTGCCCTTATGATGTTCCTGATACCTGATATACGTTACTTCCTTGAATCCTCACAAGCACCTTACTAGACTTGGTTTACAGATGAGAAAACTGAGACTCAGAGATGTTGTGTAACGTGTCCGGGGTCATATACCATTAGCAAATAGCAGAGTCGAAATTTTAACTTGAAGTCCATACTCCTTTTGACTATCCCAAAGAGCATGGACATGAGGTTAAAGTCTAAGTAACTGAGTATATGATGGTGGTATTACTAGGGATAAAGAAAACTTGAGAAAGAGCCGGTGGCAGAAGTGGGAGAGAGCAAGAGGCAGGAGGAAGGTGTAAAAGATGAGTTTGTTTTCAGTCGTGATGCGTTTAATGTGCTAGCTGGAACACCAAAGCGGAACTCTCAGGGGAGAGTTGGAAGTTCCAAACTTGAGCACAGGAGAAAGGTCACAGGACTTGAGATGTAAATTTGGGAGTACCCTACCAGCAGATAAGGATATAACTTGAGAATGAGATCAAGATTACCAAGGGAAAGAAAACAGAGAGAGTAGAAGATTGAGGACAGAAGCCAGGGAAATGGATAAATAAGGGCAAAGAGGGGTTGGGAGGAAGGCAGAAAAGGAATACTGAGGGATGCCGGCAATGAATCTGCTTTACAATAAAGGCCAAGGGAAGAGAGAATGTCAAAAAGGAAAATGAATCAACAGTGTAAAAAGCTGCAAAACAAATGGAGATTGAACACTGCGAAGAGCTATTGGATGAAGCAACTGGAGTTCAAGATGATTGTAAAAGAGCCAATTGAGAGGAGTGTTTAGCATGCAGTGAGTATCTTCTGAAGACGTGGAAGTGAAGGGATACTCGGGTCATGGATTGAGGGAAGGGCTTTTAGGCTAGGGAAAAAAGCAAAATATGAGGAATGAGTAGTTTAACTAGCAAATGTTATGGATACTAAAAGAAGAAAAAAATCACTTTGTAGGGAAGGTGATATTTCAAACCATAACATCACAATAGTGAGGTAGAAATGACCCTACAAATTGTGGCCAATACCCTCATTGTAACCTTGGTCAACTTAAGGCCCAGAGAGGTGACATGATTTGCTCAAGGTCACAAAGCAAGTTAGTGGCAGACCTGAGAGTAAGACCCAAGTTTTCCATCGACATATATACACTACCAAATTTAAAATAGATAGCTAGTGGTAAGCAGTTGCATCACACAGGGAGATCAGCTCGGTGCTTTGTGACCACCTAGAGAGGTGGGATAGGGAAGGTGGGAAGGAGATGCAAGAGGGAGGGGATATGGGGATATATGTATACATATAGCTGATTCACTTTGTTATACACCCAAAACTAACACAGCATTGTAAAGCAATTATACTCCAATAAAGATGTTAAAAAAAACAAACAGGTTTTCTAACTCCCAAACTGTTGTTTTGGCCATCACAAGTCTGATTCAGAGAACACCACTGAGTAACTGCATCTCATCTGAGAGGTGGTCCAGTGGGTCCTTGGTCCTTTCCCCACATCTGTGATGACAAAAGTTATGAGGCTACTGTAATAGTCCAGGCTTTAACTAGATTGATGGTAGTAGGCTCCCCCTGGATAAGGGGAGTGAAAGGAGGATATGGTTATAAGCCATTTCAAAAATATTCTACAGTGACTTGCTCAAGGTCTCACAGGAAACTCTTCAGAAAACCAGTCTTCACCACAAGGCAGTCTGTATTATCTTTGCCTGGTGCATCGCTGATAACATTAAATAGTAGTGGAATGATATTGGTGCTCAGAATCCTTACAGCATCATGGGATGTGAGAAGGGTGTCAGTACTCGAGTCTGGGACTTAAGAACTCCCCGGCCAAACCTGGAGTCTGAGCTAGAACAATCTGTCATTGTTTTTTAATCTTAAGAAAATGGAAGCAGTCCTAGAAATATTTGTGAGCCTAATATGTCACTCTTTTGCCTCCTGTCTACATTCCTAGTAGCTTTGCACATAAAAAATATGAAAAAGCTCACAATCACTGGATTTTATTTAAACTAAGTGTTCTTAGAAAGCTAGAATGTATATTTAACAGTTTCCCCTGCCAAAGAAACAGCATTTTGACAGGCTCCCCCAAAGAAAAGGGCATTTGCCAGGAAGCAAGATGGCGGGAGCAGCCATGGGCGAAGTGCCGCGATAGGAGCCTCCCGAGGATCAGGTGACGAGAGCTTGATCCAGTAGGGTAGGGCGGGAGATGGAACCCGGGTTGGGCAAGGAGGCAAGTAGAACGGTGGTGGCGGCAGCAGCCCGAGTAGCGGTGAGGCAGTCGGGTGGCGGGAGCCGCGGTCATGGACCATATCACTGTGCCCAAGGTAAGGAGAAGAGTTTGGCGAGGCTGGGAACCCTGGGCTCCCTCTCGGTGCTCTGCCGTGAGCCCAGGCACGCCCCCTCAAGCCTTCTCAGGGTGCTCTTTGACGCCCTCTTCCGCGCGGGACCCGAGTGATATTCCTCGGTTCACACCCCCTTTCACCCAATCTGAACTTTCTTCTCCTTGGGATCTGCCTGCTGGCGGCTGCGGCGCGAAGGAGAGGTGGTCCTGTGCCAACTGTCCTCTCACGTGACGCGGACCCCGCGCCGGGTGTTTGCTTGATGGGTCCCTCCCTGACCTGTCCCTCCGACCCCAGCTCCTCCCGGCTCCCCAGTCGTTACCTCACACACGCCTTTACTCCAGCCTTTTATATACACTCGCTGCAGTTGTAACAGCCTTTCTTGAGCGCCGCGCTTGGCATTGCCTCCCGGAGAGTTACCTCCTTTATCCAGTGTTTCCCTACTCTCCTCTTGACTCCTCCCCTGACCTGCCCCAGCAGTTGCCCAGACCACCACCATCACCCCCACCCCAGCTCCCCCGCATGCATGTGTGGGTTTTGGGGGCAAAAACATCTGTGCAGCCCCAAGGTGGGCTATGAGAAAGGAAGGAGGTGTAGCAGAGTGGACCTGGACTTGCTCAGCCGGGAAGGAAAACGCGAGAGGTGACATTGCCAGGCCAGCTGGCGTCTGTGTATAGCTGACCCCCCAGTTAGAGCTTCTTCTACTTCTTTTCTTTCCAGAGCCTACTCTTTCCCTCCCCAACTTCAGCCTCTTTCTATTCGAATTCCACGTCCCTCCAGTTAGTTTTCTTTCTACTGTCAGGCTGAGGATCAGAGAAGAGTTACAACTGGTCTCTGCTTAATTTTTTTCTATCCATCATAACAGATGTGGCCCAGGCTAACTGACACTCACATAAAAGCCCAGTATGTTGTAATCGAAAGATCACGGATTTTGAAGCCGGAAGACTCGAGTTAGAATGCTGGTCCCCTCAACTAGTAGCTTATGACTGAACAAATTTATTAACCTCTCTGAGACTGTCTTTCTTCCTTTACCAAATGGGGATAATGAAATTAGTTCTCCTCACTTCACAGGGTGGTTGTAAGGACTAAATAAAAGGATGTGTGTGAAAGCTTTTTTGTGACTAAGCTTTTTTTGTATCAACCTTTATGGACCACTAACTGTAAAGAGTCAAAAAGGTAATTTATTTGGGATCTTAGAATTGCAATTCAGGGATCACAGAAAGTCTGGAAGAAACCAGAATAGTGTCCCACTAGAGGAAATGGCCAGGGTTTTTAGAGGAAAAGAGGGACATCAATGCAGTCTTATACAAGTTGTTTACCAACAATTTGGATTGGAGGGTAAAATTATTCTGTACATAAGATTGAGTTATGGAATGCATCTCATTCATTACTAGGGAAAGTTATGTTTTCTTAGTCCAGATGAAGTCCAGTTCTCAGTATTATTCTTTCCTTTTAGCAACTCAGCAACTCTTTAGCAGTTTTAATTTAGAGTGTTCAGCAAAAGTCCAGCATGGGCAGCAAACGTGGAGGTCCTCAGGTCATGTCTTAGTCATTCCTGACATAGTTCTTTTCACATTTCCCCCTTTAGCCCATGCTTTTTCCTGAAGAAAACATCATTGGAGCAATTCTTATTCCTACATAGCCAGAATGGCTTGGTTGCCTGCTCCAGGTCCATCATGTCCCTTAGAGGGTGGTTGTGTGAATGAATCAATGGATGGACTGTAAAATTCATTGGAGGCACCGTGATGTGCTGCCTCGAGTATATCGACTTGTGTGAACATCAACTGAGCAGTAGAATGGCTAAGTATAGAAGTAATCAATTTAAGCAAGCACTTTATCAATATAAAGAAGCTGACAACAATTATTAAGAGTAATAACCCAGTTTGCAGAACAGTTTTGAACCAAGATACAATGTTTGAGGGTAACCAAATAAAAAAATCAAACATTAGGGGAGTATTAAGACTATCAGAATGAAGTCAATTGGTCTTCTTTTGTTAAGATCTTAATTTGAGTTTCTACTATACCAGAGGCATTTATCCAAGTACAACAGGTGTTATTTAAGATGACACAGATACCTCCAAGTTCTGCAAGAAGGTAATCCAAGGAAAATCTTTTATCTAACATAACATGAGCAAGCAAATTCAGGAAGTCTTTTTGGGCACTTAATGCTCTAGCTGTGACATTAGCTGTGTCTGCTATGGTAGCAGAGAGATATTGAGTAATTTTTTCAATGGCTCCATCTCCCCACGTGGTTTGAATAATTCTTGGGAACCTCTGAAATCCCTCAGAAGGGGTTTCTTGGCATAGGCTGAAAGTAGAGTGTGTGTGCCATTTGGTAATTTCTGAAGAATTTAACACAGTCAAAGGAACTATTAAAAGTCCTAGAGCACATTGAGAACGTGGGGTTAGGGTGTTGGGGCAGGACATCCCCCAGGTGCTACTCTTCCAACCACAAATAAAGACATAGATGGAGCATAGAGAAAGGAGGTGTCAAAGGTGAAATTCAACCATGTGTTGGTTATATTTGAGCAGTCTAGAAGCCTTCCTTGTAGGAATACATGGCGGTTATCATGAGAATATGTTTTTCTTGGCACAGTGAAGTAAAGTTGGGTGTTTGGAAGCTGGATCTGATGTTTCCAGGTAACCAAAGGGCTTCGTTGGAACACATGTTCCTATGGGAATATTCTGGGTTTTATCTGGTTCCAAACAAGGCAAACAAGGAAAGGGAACTGTGGATTTGAGTAGATGAACATGGTATGCTTGGAGAATAGATGAATTCTGAAAAGGGTATGGTAGAGGGATACGAGTAAGATTGGAGATAGCCAAGGCAAGGGGATCCTGGGTATTCAGTGAATTATCTAGGGTGCTGATGGCATATCCAATAGTCTTTTAGATTTCCTCCATGGCTAGACTTTGGGAAATGCAGAATAAGGCATTATTTTCCCAGTCATAAGGAGCCTGGGTGGATAATAAGAGAGATAATAACATAACTCTAGTAAAGGAAGTATCCCAAGAAAAGTCAGCTATTTTAATATAAAGAAGACTAAGGGTAACTCCTGGTCTTGGTTGGTGAAAGAACACCAAGTGGAATAAATTAATCGAATGGGCAAGACTTGGAGCCAGAGGCTTATTCCCAGCAGAGTTAATGCAAGATAGAATTGCCACTCATGGAGGATGCCTACTGTATGTAATAGGGTAAAGCACATTAATAAAACTGTAACTTCAAGGAGGAGTCCCAAAAGTTCAATTCTCCAGTCCTTCATAGTCAAAATCGAAGGACCAAAGGGCCAGGGTCATTTCCACTAAACTTTAATTCCTGGCCATAAACCTATTCATGAAAATTTTCACTCCTTGAAAGTGTGTCTATAAGAAGGAAAGGCAATTTGGTGCCTCATCAGTTATTACATAATGAAGAAGATGTAACAACTCTATGATGACAGTAATTAGAACGAGGGTAACTTGAGGGATTTCATCAATGAGGATCATGGAGAGTACCAGCCTTGTCCAAAGTCTTGGGAGAGCCATCTACATTAGGTGCCATCTGAGTCACTTCTGGATCACTTTCAGCTTTAGGTCTCCAACTGTTTCAGAGGCCCACACAGGTGGGGAAGGCTTTTTTTAAAAATTGGAAACATGAATCCAAGAATCAACGCCTTTAAGTTTAGCAGCACAGGGTGTTGGTTAAAAGTACCTAATAGGGTCCCTTCTATCTGGGTTGTAAGGAGTCCTTTAAAATATGTCTTTTCCAATAAACATAGTCCACTGGTTTTAAATTGTGGTGTTCTGTATCTCCATCTCCCAGGAGCTCACTGTGGAAAAAGTTTTCAACCAGGTGCTCATTTTTTTAGAGCCTTAATGAGACTTTGACAATAATGTAAAAGATCTCCCTTGACTAGAAGGGGCTTACATAGTCCTGAGTCAAGAATCATGGGTTTTTCAATAATTTTTTCAAATGGTTACAGTTTGTGTTTTCGAAAGGGTATAGATATTAAGTTTACCAGAACTATGGGTAGCAATTTAGGCCAAGGAAGGCCGAAGGCCTCAGAGATTTTTGCTAGTTAGGTCTCGATTATGTCATTTGTTCTTTCCATTACACCAGAAGATTGAGGATGATAGTCACAGTGGAAATGTGGTAGCATAGGCCAGATTTCACAAACAGCATTTAGAATTTGTCCAGTGAAATGGACACCATTATCACTATGTAATTGCAGAGGAATTCCCCAATTAAGAATAATCCTTTCACTTTGTCACAGCTTACCCTTCCCCCTCCCCATATCCTCAAGTCCATTCTCTAGTAGGTCTGTGTCTTTATTCCCATCTTACCCCTAGGTTCTTCATGACATTTTTTCCCTTAGATTCCATATATATGTGTTAGCATACGGTATTTATCATGGACATATGTACACTACCAAACGTAAAATAGATAGCTAGTGGGAAGCAGCCACATAGCACAGGGAGATTAGCTCGGTGCTTTGTGATCACCTAGAGGGGTGGGATAGGGAGTGTGGGAGGGAGGGAGATGCAAGAGGAAAGAGATATGGGAACATATGTATATGTATAACTGATTCACTTTGTTATAAAGCGGAAACTAACACACCATTGTAAAGCAATTATACTCCAATAAAGATGTTAAAAAAAAGAATAATCCTTTCCAACAATATTTTGGCCACTGTAAGGGGAGTTGCACGTCTGCAAGGAAAGGCTTCCACCAAATGGGAATACATGCACATCATCATCAGAACATATTTGTATCCTTGAGAGGGAGACAGGTAGATAACACCCAGTTGACAGATAGCAAAGGGACCAGGAGGCAAAGGAAAGTGGTTCTGAGAAGTATAAATAGGTTTTTCTGGGTTATACTTAGGACAGATCTGACACCTCTGACATATTTCAGCTACTATTTTGGGGGAAGGTTTCCAAAAGTATTGTTTTCCCCAGGCTATCATTTTATCAGTTCCCCCAATGAGTCATTTAATGTATTAATTTTAGTATGGTTTCTTGAGTGGCTTCAGAAAGAGGAGGGTGGCCGTTGGCTTATACCAAAGCCCAGTAAGTTGATCAAATGTGCATCCTTCAGAAAACCACCTCTGTTACTTAGCTATAGCATGCAATTGCCCATCTCTAATAATATCCTTTTTTCTTTTATTGGAAAATAGTTGCTTTACAATGTTGTGTTAGTTTCTGCTGTACAGCAAAGTGATTCAGCCACATGTATACATGTATCCCCTCTTCCTTGGATTTCCTTCCCATTTAGATCACCACATAGCCTTGAGTAGAGTTCCCTGTGCTATACAGTCTGTTCTCATTAGTTATCTATTTTATACATAGTAGTGTATATATGTCAATCCCAATCTCCCAATCAATCCCACTCCCCATTCCCCGCTTGGTATCCATATGTTTATTCTCTACGTCTGTGTCTCTATTTCTGCTTTGCAAATAAGTTCATCTATACCATTTTTCTAGATTCCAAATATCTGCGTTAATATACGATATTTTTTTTCTCTTTCTGACTTACTTCACTCTGTATGACAGTCCCTAGGTCCATCCATGTCTCTACAAATAATGCAATTTCGTTCACTTTTATGGTTGAGTAATATTCCATTGTATATATGCACCACATCTTCTGTATCCATTCCTCTGTTGATGGGCATTTAGGTTGTTTCCATGTCCTGGCTATTGTAAATAGTGCTTCAATGAACATTTGGGTGCCTGTATCTTTTTGAATTATGGTTTTCTCCAGGAAAAGGAGTTGGATTGTTGAGTCATTTGGTACTGCTATTTTTAGTTTTATAAGGAACCTCCATACTGTTCTCCGTAGTGGCTGTACCAATTTACATTTCCACCAAAAGTGTAGGGTTCCCTTTCTCCACAACCTCTCCAGCATTTATTGTTTGTAAATTTTTTGATGATGGCCATTCTAACCAGTGTGAGGTGATACCTCACTGTAGTTTTGATTTGCATTTCTCTAATAATTAGTGATGTTGTGAATCTTTTCATGTGTTTGTTGGCCATATGTCTGTCTTCTTTGGAGAAATGTCTATTTAGGTCTTCTGCCCATTACTTAAAATATTTGGCGACATTTTTTTTTTATTGGAGTAGAGTTGGTTTACATTGTGGTGTTAGTTTCTGCCGTAAAGTGAAGGGAATCACCTATACATATACATATATCCCCTCTTTTTTTGCATTTCCTTCACATTTAGGTCACAACACAGCATTAAGTAGAGTTCCCTATGCCATACAGCAGGTTCTCATTAGTTATCTATTTTATACATATTAGTGTATATATACCTATACCAATGTCCCAGTTCATCCCATCCCCACTTTAGCATTAGTGTCCATACATTTGTTCTCTATGTCTGTGTGTCTGTTTCTGCCTTGCAGACAAGTTCTTCTGTAGCATTTGTTCCAGATTCCACATATATGTGTTAATATACGATATTTGTTTTTCTCTTTCTGACTTACTTCATTCTGTGTGATAGTCTCAAGGTCCATCCATGTCTCTACAAATGACCCCACATGTTTCTTTTTATGGCCGAGTAATATTCCATTCTGTATATGTACCACATCTTCTTTTCTTTTTTTAACATCTTTATTGGAGTATAATTGCTTTACAATTTTGTGTTAGTTTCTGCTTTATAACAAAGTGAATCAGTTATACATATACATATGTTCCCGTATCTCTTCCCTCTTGCATCTCCCTCCCTCCCACCCTCCCTATCCCACCCATCTAGGTGGTCACAAAGCACTGAGCTGATCTCCCTATGCTATGAGGCTGCTTCCCAGTAGCTATCTATTTTACGTTTGGTAGTGTATATATGTCCATGCCACTGTCTCACTTTGTCACAGCTTACCCTTCCCCCTCCCCATATCCTCAAGTCCATTCTCTAGTAGGTCTGTGTCTTTATTCCCATCTTGCCCCTAGGTTCTTCATGACTTTTTTTTTCTTAGATTCCATATATATGTGTTAGAATACGGTATTTGTTTTTCTCTTTCTGACTTACTTCACTCTGTATAACAGACTCTAGGCCCATCCACCTCACTACAAATAACTCAATTTCGTTCTTTTAATAATGGCTGAGTAATATTCCATTGTATATATGCGCCACATCTTCTTTATCCATTCATCTGTTATGGACATTTAGGTTGCTTCCATGACCTGGATATTGTAAGGAGTGCTGCAATGAACATTGGGTTGCATGTGTCTTTTTGAATTATGGTTTTCTCAGAGTATGTGCCCAGTAGTGGGATTTCTGGGTCATATGGTACTTCTATTTTAAGTTTTTTAGGGAATCTCCATACTGTTCTCAATAGTGGCTGTATCAATTAACATTCCCACCAACAATGCAGGAGGGTTCCCTTTTCTCCACACCCTTTCCAGCATTTACTGTTTGTAGATTTTTTGATGTTGGCCATTCCAACCGGAGTGAGGTGATACCTTATTATAGTTTTGGTTTGCATTTCTCTAATAATTAGCGATGTTGAGCATCTTTTCATGTGCCTCTTGGCCATATGTGTGTCTTCATTGTAGAAATGTCTATTTCTGTCTTCTGCCAATTTTTTTGATTGCGGTTTTTTTTTTGATATTGAGCTCTGTGAGCTGTTTGTATATTTTGGAGATTAATCTCTTCTCCATTGCTTCATTTGCAAATATTTTCTCCTGTTCTGAGAGTTATCTTTTTGTCTTGTTTATGGTTTCCTTTGCTATGCAAAAGGTTTTAAGTTTCATTAGGTTCCTTTTCTTTGTTTTTGTTTTTATTTTCATTACTCTAGGATGCAGTTCGAGAAAGAGCTTGCTGTGATTTTTGCCAAAAAATATTCTGCCTATGTTTTCCTCTGAGAGTTTTATTGTGTCCGGCCTTACATTTAGGTCTTTAATCCATTTTGAGTTTATCTTTGTTTATGGTGTTAGGGAGTGTTCTAATTTCATTCTTTTACATGTACCTGTCCAGTTTTCCTAGCACCACTTGTTGAAGACACAGTCTTTTCTCCAGTGTATATTCATGTGTCCTTTGTCATCGATTAATTGACCAAAGGTGTGTAGGTTTATCCTTTGGATTTCTTTTTTTTTATCTTATTTTATTTTTTAACATCTTTATTGGAGTATAATTGTTTAATTGGTGTGTTAGTTTCTGCTTTATAACAAAGTGAATGAGTTATACATATTCATATGTTCCCATATCTCTTCCCTCTTGCATCTCCCTCCCTCCCATACTCCCTATCCCACCCCTCTAGGTGGTCACAAAGCACCAGGCTGATCTCCCTATACCATGCAGCTGCTTCCCTCTAGCTATCTATTTAACGTTTGGTAGTGTATGTATGTCCATGCCACTGTCTCACTTTGTCACAGCTTACCCTTCCACCTCCCCATATCCTCAAGTCCATTCTCTAGTAGGTCTGTGTCTTTATTCCCGTCTTACACCTAGGTTTTTCGTGACCTTTTGTTTTTTTCCTTAGACTCCATATATCTGTGTTAGCATAAGGTATTTTTTTTTCTCTTTCTGACTTACTTCACTCTGTATGACAGACTCTAGGTCCATCCACCTCACTACAAATAACTCAATTTCGTTTCTTTTTATGGCTGAGAAATATTCCATTGTATATATGTGCCACATCTTCTTTATCCATTCATCCAATGATGGACACGTAGGTTGCTTCCATCTCCTGGCTATTGTAAATAGGGCTGCAATGAACATTTTGGTACATGACTCTTTTTGAATTATGATTTTCTCAGGGTATATGCCCAGTAGTCAGACTGCTAAGTCGTATGGTAGTTCTATTTGTAGTTTTTTTTTAACATCTTTATTGGGGTATAATTGCTTTACAATGGTGTGTTAGTTTCTGCTTTATAACAAAGTGAATCACCTATACATATACATATTTTCCCATATCTCTTCCCTCTTGCATATCCCTCCCTCCCACCCTCCCTATCCCACCCCTCCAGGCGGTCACAAAGCACCGACCTGATCTCCCTGTGCTATGTGGCTGCTTCCCACTAGCTATCTACCTTACGTTAGGTAGTGTATATATGTCCATGCCTCTCTGTCGCTTTGTCACAGCTCACCCTTCCCCCTCCCCATATCCTCAAGTCCGTTCTCCAGTAGGTCTGTGTCTTTATTCCTGTCTTACCCCTAGGTTCTTCATGACATTTCTTTTAATTCCATATATATGTGTTAGTGTACGGTATTTGTCTTTCTCTTTCTGACTTACTTCACTCTGTATGACAGATTCTAGGTCTATCCACCTCATTACAAATAGCTCAATTTCGTTTCTTTTTATGGCTGAGTAATATTCCATTGTATATAGGTGCCACATCTTCCTTATCCATTCATCCGATGATGGACACTTAGGTTGTTTCCATCTCCGGGCTATTGTAAATAGAGCTGCAATAAACATTTTGGTACATGACTCTTTTTGAATTATGGCTTTCTCAGTGTATATGCCCAGTAGTGGGATTGCTGGGTCATATGGTAGTTCTATTTGTAGTTTTTTAAGGAACCTCCATACTGTTCTCCATAGTGGCTGAACCAATTCAAATTCCCACCAGCAGTGCAAGAGTGTTCCCTTTTCTCCACACTCTCTCCAGCATTTATTGTTTCTAGGTTTTTTGATGATGGCCATTCTGACTGGTGTGAGATGATATCTCATTGTAGTTTTGATTTGCATTTCTCTAATGATTAATGATGTTGAGCATTCTTTCATGTGTTTGTTGGCAGTCTGTATATCTTCTTTGGAGAAATGTCTATTTAGGTCTTCTGCCCATTTTTGGATTGGGTTGTTTGTTTTTTTTTTGATATTGAGCTGCATGAGCGGCTTTTAAATTTTGGAGATTAATCCTTTGTCAGTTGCTTCATTTGCAAATATTTTCTCCCATTCTGAGGGTTGTCTTCTGGTCTTGTTTATGGTCCCCTTTACTGTACAAAAGCTTTGAAGTTTCATTAGGTCCCATTTGTTTATTTTTGTCTTTATTTCCATTTCTCTAGGAGGTGGGTCAAGAAGGATCTTGCTGTGATTTATGTAATAGAGTGTTCTGCCTATGTTTTCCTCTAAGAGTTTGAGAGTTCCTGGCCTTACGTTTAGGTCTTTAATCCATTTTGACCTTATTTTTGTGTGTGGTGTTAGGGAGTGATCTAATCTCATGCTTTTACATGTAGCTGTCCAGTTTTCCCAGCACCACTTATTGAAGAGGCTGTCCTTTCTCCACTGTACATTCCTGCCTCCTTTATCAAAGATAAGGTGACCATATGTGCGTGTGTTTATCTCTGGGCTTTCTATCCTGTTTCATTGATCCATCTTTCTGTTTCTGTGCCAGTAACATACTGTCTTGATTACTGTAGCTTTGTACTGTAACGTGAAGTCAGGGAGCCTGATTCCTCCAGCTCCATTTTTCGTTCTCAAGATTGCTTTCGGTACTCAGCGTCTTTTGTGTGTCCATACATTTTGTGAAATTTTTTGTTCTAGTTCTGTGAAAAATGGCAGTGGTAGTTTGATAGGGATTGTATTGAATCTGTAGATTGCTTTGGGTAGTCGAGTCATTCTCACAACATAGATTCTTCCAATCCAAGAACACGGTGTATCTCTCCATCTATTTGTATCATCTTTAATTTCTTTCATCAGTGTCTTATAATTTTCTGCATACAGGTCTTTTGTCTCCTTAGGTAGGTTTATTCCTAGATATTTTATTCTTTTTGTTGCAATGGTAAATGGGCGTGTTTTCTTGATTTCAGATTCAGATTTTTCATCATTAGTGTATAGGAATGCCAAATATTTCTGTGCATTAATTCTGTATCCTGCTACTTTACCAAATTCATTGATTAGCTCTAGTAGTTTTCTGGTAGCATCTTTAGGATTCTCTATGTATAGTATCATGTCATCTGCAAACAGTGACAGCTTTACTTCTTCTTTTCCAGTTTGGATTCCTTTTGTTTCCTTTTCTTCTCTGATTGCTGTGGCTAAAACTTCCAAAGCCATTTTGAATAAGAGTGGTGAGAGTGAGCAACCTTGTCTTGTTCCTGATCTTAGTGGAAATGCTTTCAGTTTTTCAGCAATGAGGATGATGCTGGCTGTGGGTTTGTCATATATGGCCTTTATTATGTTGAGGAAAGTTCCCTCTATGCCTATTTTCTGCAGAGTTTTTATCATAAATGGGTGTTGAATTTTGTAGAAAGCTTTCTCTGCATCTATTGAGATGATCATATTGTTTTTCTCCTTCCATTTATTAATATGGATTATGATATTGATTGATTTGCGTATATTGAAGAATCCTTGCATTTCTGGAATAAACCCCACTTGATCATGGTGTATGATACATTTAATGGGCTGTTGGATTCTGTTTGCTAGTATTTTGTTGAGGATTTTTGCATCTATGTTCATCAGTGATATTGGCCTGTAGTTTTCTTTCTTTGTGACATCCTTGTCTGGTTTTGGTATCAGGGTGATGGTCCTTCATAGAATGAGTTTGGGAGAGTTCCTCCCTCTGGTCTATTTTGGAAGAGTTTGAGAAGGATAGGTCTTAGCTCTTTTCTAAATGTTTGATAGAATTCACCTGTGAAGCCATCAGGTCGTGGGCTTTTGTTTGTTGGAAGATTTTTAATCACAGTTTCAATTCCAGTGCTTGTGATTGGTCTATTCTTATTTTCTATTTCTTCGTCATTCAGTCTTGGCAGGTTGTGCATTTCTAAGAATTTGTCCATTACTTCCAGGTTGTACATTTTATTGACATAGAGTTGCTTGTAGTAATCTCTCATGATCTTTTGTATTTCTGCAGTGTCAGTTGTTACTTCTCCTTTTTCATTTCTAATTTTAATGATTTGAGTCTTCTCCCTTTTTTTCTTGATGAGTCTGGCTAATGATCTATCTATTTTGTTTATCTTCTCAAAGAAACAGCTTTTAGTTTTGTTGATCTTTGGTATCGTTTCCTTCATTTCTTTTTCATTTATTTATGATCTGATTTTTATAATTTCTTTCCTTCAGCTAACTTTCGGGGCTTTTTGTTGTTGTTCTTCTTTCTCTAATTGCTTTACGTTCAAGGTTAGGTTGTTTTTTTGAGATGTTTCCTGTTTCTTAATATGGGCTTATATTGCTATAAACTTCCCTCTTAGAAATGCTTTTGCTGCATCCCATTGGTTCGGTTTGTTGTGTCTCCATTGTCATTTGTTTCTAGGTATTTTTTATTTCCTCTTTAATTTCTTCAGTGATCACTTTGTTATTAAGTAGTGTATTGTTTAGGCTCCGTGTGTTGGTGTTTTTTACAGATCTTTTCCTGTAATTGATATCTAGTCCCATAGCGTTGTGGTCGGAAAAGATACTTGATATGATTTCAGTTTTCTTAAATTTACCAAGGCTTGATTTGTGACACAAGATATGATCTATCCTGGAGAATGTTCCATGAGCACTCGAGAAAAATGTGTATTCTGTTGTTTTTGGATGGAATGTCCTATAAATATCAATTAAGTCCACCTTGTTTAATGTATCATTTAAAACTTGTGTTTCCTTATTTATTTTCATTTTGGATGATCTGTCCATTGGTGAAAGTGGGGTGTTAAAGTCCCCTACTATGAATGTGTTACTGTCGATTTCTCCTTTTATGGCTGTTAGCATTTGCCTTATGTATTGAGGTGCTCCTATGTTGGGTGCATAAATATTTACAATTGTTATATCTTCTACTTGGATCGATCCCTTGATCATTATGTAGTGTCCTTCTTTGTCTCTTCTAATAGTCTTTATTTTAAAGTCTATTTTGTCTGATATGAGAATTGCTACTCCAGCTTTCTTTCAGTTTCTATTTGCATGGAATATATTTTACCATCCCTTTATTTTCAGTCTGTGTGTGTTTCTGGGTTTGAAGTTGGTCCCTTGTAGGCAGCATATATATGGGTCTTGTTTTTGTATCCATTCAGCCAATCAGTGTTATTGGTGGGAGCATTTAGTCCATTTACATTTAAGATAATTATCGATATGTATATTCCTATTCCCATTTTCTAAATTGTTTTGGGTTCGTTATTGTAGGTCTTTTCCTTCTCTTGCCTAGAGAAGTTCCTTTAGCATTTGTTGTAAAGCTGGTTTGGTGGTGCTGAACTCTCTCTGCTTTTGCTTGTCTGTAAAGGTTTTAATTTCTCCATCAAATCTGAATGATATCCTTGCTGGGTATAGTAATCTTGGTTTCAGGTTTTTCTCCTTCATCACTTTAAATATGTCCTGCCACTCCCTTCTGGCTTGCAGAGTTTCTGCTGAAAGATCAGGTGTTAACCTTATGGGATTCCCTTGCGTGTTATTTGTTGCTGTTTCCTTGCTGCTTTTAATATGCTTTCTTTGTATTTAATTTTTGACAGCGTGATTAATATGTGTCTTAGCATATTTCTCCTTGGATTTATCCTGTATGGGACTCTCAGTGCTTACTGAACTTGATTAACTCTTTCCTTTCCCATATTAGGGAAGTTTCCTACTGTAATCTCTTCAAATAATTTCTCAGTCCCTTTCATTTTCTCTTCTTCTGGAACCCCTATAATTTGAATGTTGGTGCATTTAATGTTGTCCCAGAGGTCTCTGAGAATGTCCTCAGTTCTTTTCATTCTTTTTTCTTTATTCTGCTCTGTACTAGTTATTTCCACTATTTTATCTTCCAGGTCACTTATCCGTTCTTCTGCCTCAGTTATTCTGCTACTGATCCCATCTAGAGTGTTTTTAATTTCATTTATTGTGTTGTTCATCGTCATTTGTTTCATCTTTAGTTCTTCTAGGTCCTTGTTAAATGTTTCTTGCATTTTGTCTATTCTATTTCCAAGATTTTGGATCATCTTTACTATCATTATTCTGAATTCTTTTTCAGGTAGACTGCCTATTTCCCCTTCATTTGTTAGGTCTGGTGGGTTTTTTTCTTGCTCCTTCATCTGCTGTGTGTTTTTCTGTCTTCTCATTTTGCTTATCTTACTGTGTTTGGGGTCTCCTTTTTGCAGGCTGCATGTTCGTAGTTCCCGTTGTTTTTGGTGTCTGTCCCCTGTGGCTAAGTTTGGTTCAGTGGGTTGTCTAGGCTTCCTGGTGAAAGGGACTAGTGCCTGTGTTCTGGTGTATGAGGCTGGATCTTGTCTTTCTGGTGGGCAGGTCCACGTCTGGTGGTGTGTTTTGGGGTGTCTGTGGACTTATTATGATTTTAGGCACCCTCTCTGCTAATGGGTGGGCTTGTGCTCCTGTTTTGCTAGTTGTTTGGCATAGGGTGTCCAGCACTGTAGCTTGATGGTCGTTTATTGAAGCTGGGTGCTGGCATTGAGATGGACATCTCTGGTAGATGTTCACCATTTGATGTTATGTGGAGCTGGGAGGTCTCTTGTTGACCAGTGTCCTGCAGTTGGCTCTCCCCTGTCAAAGGCACAGCAGTGACTCCTGGTTGCAGTACCAAGAGCCTTTCATCCACACGGCTCAGAATACAAGGGAGAAATCGTAGAGAGAAAGCATTAGTAGAAGTAGAAAGAAGGAAAGAAAGAAAGAAAGAAAGAAAGAAAGAAAGAAGGAAGAAAAGAAGGAAAGAAGGAAAGAAGGAAGGAAGGAAAGACAGAAAGAAAGGAGGGAGGGAGGGCACGAGGGAAGAAGGAAGGAAGGAGGGAAGGAAGGAGAAAAGAAATAAAGATAGAATTTAAAGTAAAATATAATAGTTATTAAAATAAAAAATAATTATTAAGAAAAAAATTAAAAAAAAAACGAACGGATAGAACCTTAGGACAAATGGTGGAAGCAAAGCTGTACAGACAAAATCTCACACAGAAGCATACACATACACAATCACAAAAAGAGGAAAAGGGGAAAAAATCATAAAATTGCTCTGAAAGTCCACCTCCTTAATTTGGGATGATTCATTTTCTAAAGGAGGGAAGGAAGGAAAGAAAGAAAGTAGATAAAGTAAAATAAAATAATTAAAATACAAAATAATTATTAAGAAAAGAAACACAAAAAAACCCCAAAACTACGGACAGATAGAACCCTAGGACAAATGGTGGAAGCAAAGCTACACAGACAAAATCTCACACAGAAGCATACACATTCACACTCACAAAAAGAGGAAAAGGGGAAAAAGTCATAAATCTTGCTCTCAAAGTCCACCTCCTCAATTTGGGATGATTCGTTGTCTATTCATGTATTCCACAGATGCAGGGTACATCAAGATGATTGTGGAGCTTTAGTCCGCTGCTTCTAAGGCTGCTGGGAGAGATTTCCCTTTCTCTTGTTTGTTCGCACAGCTCCCAGGGGCTCAGCTTTGGATTTGGCACCGCCTCTGTGTGTAGGTCACCGGAGGGCATCTGTTTTTCACTCAGACAGGACAGGGTTAAAGGAGCCACTGATTCGCGGGCTTTGGCTCACTCCGGCCTGGGGGAGCGAGGGGCACGGAGTGCGGGGCAAGTCTGCGGCAGCAGAGGCCAGCATGACGTTGCACCAGCCTGAGGCTCGCCATGTGTTCTCCTGGGGAAGTTGTCCCTGGATCCTGGGAACCTGGCAGTGGCGGGCTGCACAGGCTCCCCGGAAGGGAGGTGTGAAGAGTGACCTGTGCTCGCACACAGGTTTCTTGTTGGCGGCAGCAGCAGCCTTAGCATCTCATGCCCATCTCTGGGGTCCGCACTTTTAGGCGGGCTCCCACCCGTCTGTGCAGCTCCTTTAAGCAGCGCTCTTAATCCCCTCTCCTAGTGCACCAGGAATCACAGAGGGAAGAAAAAGTCTTTTGCCTCTTTGGCAGGTCCAGACTTTTTCCCGTACTCCCTCCCGGCTATCCATGGTGCACTAAGCCATTCAGGCTGTGTTCATGCCGTCAAACCCAGTCCTCTCCCTGCGCTCTGAGCAAAGCTAGAGCCTCAGCTTGCAGTCCTGCCTGCGAACGGGCTTCCTAGTGTGTGGAACTCTTTCCTCCTTCACAGCTCCCTCCCACTTGTGCAGGTCCAGTCCCTATTCTTTTGTCTCTGTTTTTTCTTTTGCCCTACCCAGGACCTGGGGAGTTTCTTGCGTTTTGGGAGGTCTGAGGTCTTCTGCCAGTGTTCAGTAAGTGTTCTGTAGGAGTTGTTCCACGTGTAGATGTATTTGTGGTATATCTGTGGGGAGGAAGGTGATCTCTGCGTCTTATTCTTCCACCATCTTCCACTTGTCCTCTATTTGTAGTTTTTGAAGGAACCTCCATACTGTTTCCATAGTGGCTGTATCAATTTTCATTACCACCAGCAGTGCAAGAGGGTTCCCTTTTCTCCACACCCTCTCCAGCATTATTGTTTCTAGATTTTTTGATGATGGCCATTCTGAATGGTGTGAGGTGATACCTTTTACTTCTGATTTGCATTTCTCTAATGATTTGTGATGTTGAGCATCCTTTCATGTGTTTGTTGGCAATCTGTATATCTTCTTTGGAGAAATGTCTATTTAGGTCTTCTGCACATATTTGGATTGGGTTGTTTGTTTTTTTGTTATTGAGCTGCATGAGCTGCTTGTAAATTTTGGAGATTAATCCTTTGTCAGTTGCTTCATTTGCAAATATTTTTTCCCATTCTGAAGTTGTCTTTTGGTCTTGTTTATGGTTTCCTTTGCTGTGCAAAAGCTTTGAGGTTTCATGGGAACCATTTGTTTATTTTTGTTTTTATTTCCTTTTCTCTAGGAGGTGGGTCAAAAAGAATCTTGCTGTGATTTATGTCATAGAGTGTTCTGCCTATGTTTTCCTCTAGAGTTTGATAGTTTTGGGCCTTACATTTAGATCTTTAATCAATTTTGAGCTTATTTTTGTATATGGTGTTAGGGAGTGTTCTAATCTCATACTTTTTCATGGACCTGTCCAGTTTTCACATCACCACTTATTGAAGAGGCTGTCTTTTCTCCACTGTACATTCTTGCATCCTTTATCAAAGCTAAAGTGACCATATGTGCATTATGTATATCTGGGCTTTCTTTCCTGTTCCATTCATCTATATTTCTGTTTATGTGCCAGTACCATACTGTCTTGATTACTGTAGCTTTGTAGTATAGTTTGAAGTCAGGGAGCCTGATTCCTCCAGCTCCATTTTTCGTTCACAGGATTGCTTGAGCTATTCAGGGTATTTTGTGTTTCCACACAAATTGTGAAATTTTTTGTTCTTGTTCTTGAAAAATGCCAGTGGTAGTTTGATAGGGATTGCATTCAATCTGTAGATTGCTTTGGGTACTAGAGTCATTTTCACAATATTGATTCTTCCAATCCAAGAACATGGTATATCTCTCCATCTATTTGTATCATCTTTAATTTCTTTCATCAGTGTCTTATAATTTTCTGCATAAAGGTGTTTTGTCTCCTTAGGTAGGTTTCTTCCTAGATATTTTATTCTTTTTGTTGCAGTGGTAAATGGGAGTGTTTTCTTAATTTCATTTTCAGATTTTTCATCATTAGTGTATAGGAATGCCAGAGATTTCTGTGCATTAATTTTGTATCCTGCTACTTTACCAAATACATTGATTAGCTCTAGTAGTTTTCTGGTAGCATATTTGGGATCCTCTATGTATAGTATCATGTCATCTGCAAACAGTGACAGCTTTACTTCTTCTTTCCCAATTTGGATTCCTTTCATTTCTTTTTCTTCTCTGATTTCTGTTGCTAAAACTTCCGAAACAATGTTGAGTCAGAGTGTTGAGGCTGGGCAACCTTGTCTTGTTCCTGATCTTAGTGGAAATGCTTTCAGCTTTTCATCACTGAGGATGATGTTGGCTGTGAGTTTGTCATATATGCCATTTATTATGTTGAGGAAAGTTCCCTCTATGCCTACTTTCTGCAGAGTTTTTATCATAAATGGGTGTTGAATTTTGTAGAAAGCTTTCTCTGCATCTATTGAGATGATCATATGGTTTTTCTCCTTCAGTTTGTTAATATGGTATATCACGTTGATTGATTTGCTTATATTGAAGAATCCTTGCATTCCTGGAATAAACCCCACCTGATCATGGTGTGTGATCCTTTTAATGTGCTGGTGAATTGTTTGCTTGTATTCTGTTGAGGATTTTTGCATCTCTGTTTGTCAGTGATATTGGGCAGTAATTTTCCTTGTGACATGTTTGTCTGGCTTTGGTATCCGGGTGATGGTGGCCTCGTAGAATGAGTTTGGGAGTGTTCCTCCCTCTGCTATATTTTGGAAGAGCTTGTGAAGTATAGGTGTTAGCTCTTCTCTAAATGTTTGAATAGAATTTGCCTGTGATGCCATCAGGTTGTGGACTTTTGTTTGCTGGAAGATTTTTAATCACAGTCTCAATTTCAGTGCTTGTGATTGGTTTGTTCATATTTTCTATTTCTTCCTGATTCAGTCCTAACAGGTTGTGCCTTTCTAAGAATTTGTTCATTTCTTTCAGGTTGTCCATTTTATTGGCATAGAGTTGCTTGTAGTAATCTCTCATGATCTTTTGTATTTCTGCAGTGTCAGTTGTTACTTCTCCTGTTTCATTTCTAATTCTATTGAATTGAGTCTTCTCCCTTTTTTTCTTGATGAGTCTGGCTAATGGTTTATCAATTTTGTTTATCTTCTCAAAGAACCAGCTTTTAGTTTTATTGATCTTTGCTACTGTTTCCCTCATTTTTTACATTTACTTCTGATCTGATTTTTATGATTTCTTTCCTTCTTCTAATTTTAGGGTATTTTTGTTCTTCTTTGTCTAATTGCTTTACGTGCAAGGTTAGTTTTTTTATTTGAGATATTTCCTGTTTCTTATGGTAGGATTGCATTGCTATAAACTTCCCTCTTAGAACTGCTTTTCCTGCACCCCATAGGTTTTGGGTCGTTGTGTCCATTGTCATTTGTTTCTAGGTATTTTTTGATTTCCTCTTTGATTTCTTCAGTGATCACTTCGTTATTAAGTAGTGTATTGTTTAGCCTCCATGTGTTTGTATTTTTTACAGATCTTCTCCTGTAATTGATATCCACTCTTATAGCGTTGTTTTCGGAAAATATACTTGATACAATTTCAATTTTCTTAAATTTAGCAAGACTTTATTTGTGACCCAAGATATGATCCAACCTGGAGAATGTTCCATGAGCATTTGAGAAAAATGTGTATTCTGTTGTTTTTGGATGGAATGTCCTATAAATATCAATTAAGTCCATCTTGTTTAATGTATTTTTTAAAGCTTGTGTTTCCTTATTTATTTTCATTTTGGATGATCTGGCCATTGGTGAAAGTGGGGTGTTAAAGTCCCCTTTTATGAATATGTTACTGTTGATTTCCTGTTTTATGGCTGTTAGTATTTGCCTTATGTATTGAGGTGCTCCTATGTTGGATGCATAAATATTTACAATTGCTATATCTTCTTCTTGGGTCGATATCTTGATCATTATGTAGTGTCCTTCTTTGTTTCTTGTCTTTTCTTTAAAGTCTGTTTTGTCTGATATGAGAATTGATATTCCAGCTTTTTTTGGTTTCCAGTTGCATGGAATATCATTTTCCATCCCCTTGCTGCTTTTAATACGTTTTCTTTTTTTTTAATTTTTGACAGTTTGATTAATATGTGTCTTGTCGTGTTTCTCCTTTTATTTATCCTGTTTGGGACTCTGTGTGTTTCCTGGACTTTATTATCTATTTCCTTTCCCATATTTCGGAAGTTTTTATCTATAATCTCTTCAAATATTTTCTCCATCCATTTCTTTCTCTTTTCTTATTCTGGGACCCCTATAATTCGAATGTTGGTATGTTTAATGTTGTCTCAGTGGTCTCTGTGACTGTCCTCAGTTCTTTTCATTCTGTTTTCTTTATTCTGCTCTGCATTAGTTATTTCCTCTATTTTATCTTCCAGGTCACTTATCCATTCTTCTGCCTCAGTTATTCTGTTATTGATCCTTTCTAGAGTATTTTTAATTCCATTTATTGTGTTGTTCATCATTGCTTGTTTCCTCTTTAGTTCTTCTAGGTCCTTGTTAAATATTTCTTGCATTTTCTCTATTCTGTTTCTAAGATTTTGGATCACCTTTACTATCCTTATTCTGAATTCTTTTTCAGGTAGACTGACTAGTTCCTCTTCATTTGTTAGGTGTGGTGGGTTTTTATGTTGCTCCTTCATTTGCTGTGTATTTTGCTGCCGTCTCGTTTTGCTTATCTTACTGTGTTTGGGGTCTACTTTTTGCAGGCTGCAGATTCGTATTTCCCGTTTTTTTTTTTTTTTTGTCTTTCCCTAGTGGCTAAAGTTGGTTCAGTGGGTTGTGTAGGCTTCCCAGTGGAGGGGACTATTGCCTGTGTTCTGGTGGATGAGGTTGCATTTTGTCTTTCTGGTAGCAAGTCCACGTCTGGTGATGTGTTTTGGGGTGTCTGTGACCTTATTACAATTTCAGGCAGCCTCTGTGCTAATGGATGGGGTTGTGTTCCTGTCTGGCTACTTGTTTGGCATAGGGTGTCCAGCACTGTAGCTTGCTGGTCATTGAGTGAAGCTGGGTGTTGCTGTTGACACGGAGATCTCTGGGAGATTTTTGCCATTTGATATTAGGTGGATCTGGGAGGTCTCTTGTGGACCAGTGTCCTGAATTTGGCTCTCCCACCTCAGAGGCACAGCACTGACTCCTGGCTGCAGCAACAAGAGCGTTTCATCCACATGGCTCAGAATAAAAGGGAGAAAAAGTAGAAAGAATGAAAGAAAGAAAGAAACAGGATAAAATAAAATAAAGATGATATAAAATAAATTTATTAAAATAAAAAGTAGTTATTAAGACAAAATTTTATTTTTAAAGTTACAAAAAAACAAACAAGCAAACAAACAAAAAAACTGGACAGACCAATCCCTAGGACTAATGGTGAAAGCAAAGCTATACAGACAAAATCTCACACAAAAGCATACACATACACACTTACAAAAACATGAAAAGTGGAAAGAATAATATATCTTGCTCTCAAAGTCCTCTGCCTCAGTTTGGGATGATTAGTTGTCTATTTGGGTATTCCACCGATACAGGGTACATCAGCTTGATTTTGGAGATTTAATCCGCTGCTCCTTAGTCTGCTGGGAGAAATTTCCCTTTCTCTTCTTTGTTCACACTGCTCCCGGGGTTCAGCTTTGGATTTGGCCCTGCCTCTGTGTGTATGTTGCCGGAGGGCATCTGTTCTTCACTTAGACAGGAAGTGGTTAATGAAGCCGCTGTTTCGGGGGCCCTGCTCACACAGGCCGGGGGGAGGGAGGGGCACAGAGTGCAGGGTGAGCCTGTGGTGGCAGAGGCTGGCGTTTCACTGCAGCAGCTTGTGGTGCACAGTGCATTCTCCTGGGGAAGTTGTCCCTGGATCACGGGACCCTGGCAGTGGTGGGTTGCACAGCTTCCCGGTAGGGCAGGTGTGGATAGTGACCTGTTCTCGCACACAGGCTTCTTGGTAGCGGCAGCAGCATCCTTTGTGTCTCATGCCTGTCTCTGGGATCCACGCTAATAGCCGCAGCTTGTGCCCGTCTCTGGAGCCCCTTTAAACAGCCCTCTTAATCCCCTCTCCTCGTGCACCAGGAAACAAAGAGGGAAGAGAAACTCTCTTGTTTCTTAGGCGGGTCGAGACTTTCTCCTGGCCTTCTTCCTGGCTAACCGTGATGCACTAACCTCTTTTGGCTGTGTTCACGCCACCAGTCCTCTTCCTGCACTCTGACCGAAGCCCGAGCCTCAGCTCGCAGGCCCCGCCCACACCAGCAGGTGAGCAGACCAGCCTCTCCGGCTGGTGAGTGCTGGTCGGCACTGATCCTCTGTGCGGGAATCTCTCCACTTTGCCCTCCGCACCCCTGTTGCTGTGCTCTCCTCCACAGCTCCAAAGCTTCCCCCTTCACCACCTGCTGTCGCTGCCCGCAAAGGGGCTTCTAGTGTGTGGAAACCTTTCCTCCTTCACAGCTCCCTCCCACTGGTGCAGGTCCCATCCCTATTCTTTTGTCTGTGTTTATTCTTTTTTCTTTTGCCATACCCAGGTACGTGGGGAGTTTCTTGCCTTTTGGGAGGTCTGATGTCTTCTGCCAGCATTCAGTGGATGTTGTGTAGGAGTTATTCCACCTGTAGATGTATTTCTGATGTATATTGTAGTTTTCTTATGACAGGGCGGAAAGCAAGCTCATCACACGAGATGAATTGTGCAGAAGCACAGCAGTACAGGGCTGCTGCTCACTCAGGCAATACAGCACCCTCTGTCCTGCTGTGGTGACTTTTATTTAAGCATTATCTATGTTTACATCTTAAGACTTGTTTTCTTAACATTCCAGAAGTGCCAAAGCAGCAACATATGCTTTTATTGATTATACAACAACAATGGGCTTTCCTGAAGACATGCCATGCTTTGTCCTTGAGCTCATAAGCAGCACAAGGACATCTCCTTGTGTTCCCATCATTCTGATTACACTAAAGTAGCACAAGGACATTTCCTTGTGTTCTGATTATACTGAGGTCATTTCATGGATCAGTGCCCAAAGTATCCCGGACTGCCTGCAGTCCTGGCTTATTCACCAGCCCTCGGTTTGCCGAGGGGTTCTGGCCTATTCGCTAGCCCTTGGTTTGCCGAGTGGTGCCAGCCCTCGGTTTGCCGAGGGGTTCTGGCTTCTTCGCTAGCCCGCGGTTTGCCGAGGGGGGGCTCATGGGTCACGTCTCCTTTCCATGTCCTCAGTTATTCCACTACATTTCCCCCTTTTTGTTTTGCAGCTTGTGCAGCATCAAGGAGAACACGGCAGCTTGTTGCGGTGTTGCCTGGTGGGTGGCATTCACTCGTTGTCAGACTACAATTAAACATATGATTATTATAATGATCATTAACAATCCTGCGGTAGAACCAAATAAAGCATGTAATTTAGACATAGGATTTAAATTATTAAATCCTTGAATAATTCCAGTCCATACTTCTTGCAAATTAAGTCGTTGTAATTTCTTTTGAAAAGTTTGTTGAATTTCCCCTTGTAAATTCACAATTTCTTCTGTCAAATTTTTGTGATGTAATAAATGTTTTTTTATTTTTGCCCAGGGGAATGCAAACTGATTATATGGAACCGAAGTGACACAAAAGGCACTTTGATTCCAATCACAACGTAGCTTCATTTGTCTTTGCAAATTCACAAGTTGGTCCCCCAACATAACCACAGCTTGTTGTAAGTCTGCTATTTCCGAATGTATTTCCGAATCAATTTGTCGTTGAGAGGACCAAAGCATTTCAGAATTTTTATGCCAATCAGTTATATAATCAACGGTCTGAATAGATTGTTCTAAAGCAACTCCAGCTACTGCAGCAGTAGCTGTTATGGCTATAATACCCATGACAGCTGCAATCAACATTCCTATGAATCTTTTACTTCTTTTTAATGCATCAGCTAAATATTGCAAAACAGCCATAGGAAGAGATACTTGCCATTCCCTTCCAAGATTCACAGGAATCCAAAGACCTGTCCGAGCTCGTAAAATGTATAAACTTTCAGTAGATATGTTAAAAGATATACTAGAATTAATGCAGGTATACAGAGAGCAATTTTTACACATTATAATACCTAGAGTCTTATTCCATTCAGCTGGTCCCTTTAATAATATATAAGATAATTTCACACAACTACGAGTATACCGAGTAACATTTTTATGAAAAGTCAAACTATGATTTCCAGATTTGTTATCCATATGTCCTACCCAAGCGTTAATCTTTTCCAAAGCTGCCATAAGCTTCCACAAATCCTTTTGTATAGGATATCCATTTAAATGAGGACCAGGAGGAGAAAACCCTCCAGCATGCCATACTATGGTATCATTAATAGTATTGCTATAAATGGTGTTATTCTCTCTATGCCAGTGTAAATTCTTCAGACCCCTTCTTCCTCGGGCAGAGTCAAAAGGGCTCCAATCAATGATGCTTCCCCCAGAAGTATTAAAAAGTACCCGAGCCATTTCTCCTTGGCATCGAGTCCAGTGGACCCAAACTGATAATCGATGTACAAGAGGCACATGGCATGGAGGCAAATAGGGTGTGAAAACATTCTCATAAAGAGTGGAATTAGAATTCTCAAAACTATAAGCACTCAAAAGATATAAACCATGATATCTGCTTTCATTTTTGACAACACTTAACCATGCCTGATAATTCATTTTAAGGCAATGATCTCCCTTTCCCATACAAATAGGAGGTCCACTAACATCCACCGTGTAATTCTCTATTATCCTTCCTTCTTCTTCCGGCTTCAAAGGGCCTCTATCATCAAAAGGACCAGGCAACCATCCAGACTCATTTACATATACAAGAATTGGGGCATCCCACCAGGTAACCCCCAAATTAAGAGGAGGGTTAGGAATATATGTCCAATATGTATGGTTAGTACAATTTACTCATTGGCTGATATGCTTATTACCTGTGCAGACAGCACTGCCAACATAGCCACAAAAAGATTGGTGCTAGTGAGGTGTTTACCCTGTGAAATAGCAAGATTTTCAGCAGTGCCTGTAAACTTTTTCATTTGCCCCCAGGTCAATGGAGGCGCCTTCTTCTTTCCACCAAGTCTTAAACTGCATATATTGTCCAGGTTCAAGAACAGTCTTGGCAGGCGCCTCCCAATCCTGAGGAATTAATATGTTTTCAGAAGCATACCTAGACAAAAGACCTTGAACATAATTAGAATGCATCCCATATGCATTAATGGCTTCTTTTAGCATTTTTAAAATTTTTATATCATGAGAGTTATACTCAACGTTCACATATCCATTTGGAAATTGATCATTAGCAGGCATAGCTTGTCTAACAATAGGGAAAGCAAAGAATGATTCAGAATATTGCTTTTCTTCCTTATTCATCTCTTCTTCCAATGAAAGTTTATTAGATTCAGGTTTTAGAGGAAAGCGAAACTGATGAGAGGCTCCAACAGGATAAGCTGCTAATTCTAAAGGAGGAGCTGAAGGAATAGTAGGACATGGCTCCTGATATGAAGGAGTGGTAGCATTGTTTTTATTTTCTTCCAATTTAACTATCAAATTTTTTAACTTTGAAACTATATCAGAGATCTCATTCTGTTGAGAAGGTGGCATCTCATTTGGTTTGCTAACTTGCTCCCGATCTTTATCATCATCAGAAAAAGCTCCTTCATCACTGGAACCCGAAAAATCCTCTCCTTTTTCAGACATAAGAGGAGGAGGAGGCAGAGGAAGGTCCTCTATAGGAGACTCACAGAACGGAGTACGAACAGCAGCAGAGCGATCGGGAGCAGAATTCGGACGCTGGGGACTGCGCCCCATTTTCACTTTCAGTTTCAGATTGTAATGGTTCCAGGGCAAGGGAAATTAAATTACAAAGAGACCAAACACGGACAGATATAAGGTCTCCATGCTGATGAACTCTTCTTAACGCTCACATAACCTGTTTCCAAACTTTTAAACTCAACTGGTTATGACTAGTAGGTTGAAACCAGTAACAATGTTTACGAATCTCCGCAAACAGTTCATCAAAAGATTCTGGTTTCACTTTCACTCCTGAACTCCGTAATAATTGTTTCAGGAGTCTAATGTAATTACATTCTACTGATGGGGAATTCCCCATTACTCTACTGTTCCTGAAGGTTTCGCTTACTCTTGAGCGTACCAGATTCCCCTTCAGTCCTGCGATCACGCGATTACTTAACTTCAGGTCCCTGTTTGGGCGCCAAATGTTGTAGTTTTCTTATGACAGGGCCGAAAGCAAGCTCATCACATGAGATGAATTGTGCAGAAGCACAGCAGTAGAGGGCTGCTGCTCGCTCAGGCAATACAGCGCCGTCTGTCCTGCTGCGGTGACTTTTATTTAAGCATTATCTGTGTTTACATCTTAAGACTTGTTTTCTTAACATTCCACAAATGCCAAAGCAGCAACATATGCTTTTATTGATTATACAAGCAACAATAGGCTTTCCTGAAGACATGCCCTGCTTCTTCCTTGAGCTCATAAGCAGCACAAGGACATCTCCTTGTGTTCCCATCATTCTGATTATACTAAAGTAGCACAAGGACATTTCCTTGTGTTCTGATTATACTGAGGTCATTTCATGGATCAGTGCCCAAAGTATCCAGGACTGCCTGCAGTCCTGGCTTATTCACCAGCCCTCGATATGCCGAGGGGTTCTGGCCTATTTTCTAGGCCTCGGTTTTCTGAGGGGTGCCAGCCCTCGGTTTGCCGAGAGGTGCCAGCCCTCGGTTTGCCAAGGGGTTCTGGCTTATTTGCTAGTCCTCGGTTTGCCAAGGGGGGGCTCATGGGTCACGTCTCCTTTCCATGTCCTCAGTTATTCCACTACAATGTATCTGTGGGGAGGAAGGTGATCTCCGTATCTTACTCTTCTGCCATCTTCTATCTTTGCGCTTTCTGTCCTCTTCAATTGATCTATATTTCTGTTTTTGTGGCAGTACCGTACTGTCTTTATCACTCTGGCTTTGTAGTATAGTCTGAAGTCTGAGAGCCTGATTCCTCAAATAACAAAAGATTGCTTTTTTTATTTGGGGTCTTTTGTGTTTCAATACAAATTGTGAAATTATTTCTAGTTCTGTGAAAAATGATATTGGTAGTTTGATATTGATTGCATTGAATCTGTAGATTGCTTTGGGTCGTATAGTCATTTTCACAATGTTGATTCTTCCAATCCAAGAACATGGTATATCTCTCCATCTGATTGTATCATCTTTAATTTCTTCCATCAGTGTCTTATAGTTTTCTGCATATAGGTCTTTTGTCTCCTTAGGTAGGTTTATTCCCAGGTATTTTATTCTTTTTGTTGCAGTGGTAAATGGCAGTGTTTCCTTAATTTCTCTTTCAGATTCTTAATCATAAGTGTATAAGAATGCAAGAGATTTCTGTTCTTTAATTTTGTATCCTGCTACTTTACCAAATTCAGAGATTAGCTCTAGTAGTTTTCTGGTAGCGTCTTTAGGATTCTCTATGTATAGTATCATGTCATCTGCAAACAGTGACAGCTTTACTTCTTCTTTACCAATTTGGATTCCTTTTATTTCTTTTTCTTCTCTGATTGCTGTGGCAAAAACTTCCAAAACTATGTTAAATAATAGCAGTGAGAGTGGGCAACCTTGTCTTGTTCCTGACCTTAGTGGAAATGGTTTCAGTTTTTCACCATTGAGAACAATGTTGGCTCTGTGTTTGTCATATATGGTCTTTATTGTGTTGAGGTAAGTTCCCTCTATGCCTACATTCTGGAGGGTTTTTATCATAAATCGATGTTGAATGCTTTTTCTGCATCTATTGAGATGATTTTATCGTTTTTCTCTTTCAATTTGTTAATATGATTTATTACATTGCTTGATTTGTATATATTGAAGAATCTGCATTCCTGGGATAACCTCCACTTGATCATGGTGTATGATCCTTTTAATGTGCTATTGGATTCTGTTTGCTAGTATTTTGTTGAGGAGTTTTGCATCTATGTTCATCAGAGATATTGGCCTGTAGTTTTCTTTGTGATATCTTTGTCTGGTTTTGGTATCAGGGTGATCATGGCCTTGTAGAATGAGTTTGGAAGTATTCCTCCCTCTGCTATATTTTGGAAGAGTTTGAGAAGGATAGGTGTTAACTCTTCTCTAAATGTTTGATGGAATTCGTCTGTGAAGCCATCTGGTCATGGGCTTTTTTTTTTTTGCAAGACTTAATCACAGTCTCAATTTCAGTTCTTCTGGTTGGTCTGTTTATATATTCTGTTTCTTCCTTGTTCAGTATCAGGAGGTTGTGGTTTTCTAGGAATTTGTCCATTTCTTTCAGGTTGTCCGTTTTTTTGGCTTGTAGTAATCTCTCATGATCTTTTGTATTTCTGCAGTGTCAGTTGTTACTTCTCCTTTTTCATTTCTAATTCTATTGATTTGAGTCTTCTCCCTTTTTTTCTTGATGAGTCTGGCTAATGGTTTATCAATTTTGTTTATCTTCTCAAAGAACTAGCTTTCAGTTTTATTGATCTTTGCTATTGTTTCCTTCATATTTTTTTCAGTTATTCTGATCTTATCTTTATGATTTCTTTCCTTCTGCTAACTTTTGCGTTTTTTTGTTCTTCTTTCTCCAGTTGCTCTAGGTGTAAGGTTAGGTTGTTTATTTGAGATGTTTATTGTTTTGTGAGGTAGGTTTGTATTGCTATAGACTTCCCTCTTAGAACTGCTTTTTCTGTATCCCATAGTTTTCGGGTCATCTTGTTTTCATTGTCATTTGTTTCTTGATATTTTTTGTTTTCCTCTTTGATTTCTTCAGTTATCTCTTGGTTATTTAATAGTGTATTGTTTAGCCTCCATGTGTTTGTATTTTTTACAGATTATTTCCTGTAATTGATATCTAGTCTCATAGCCTTGTGGTCGGGAAAGATACTTGATATGATTTCAGTTTCCTTATATTTACCAAGGCTTGACTTGTGACCCAAGATATGATCTATCCTGGAGAATGTTCCATGAGCACTTGAGAAGAAAGTGTATTCTGTTGTTTTGGGTTGGAATGTCTTATAATTATCAATGAAGTTCATCTTGTTTAATGTATCATTTAAAGCTTGTGTTTCCTTATTTAGTTTCATTTTGGATGATCTGTCCATTGGTGAAAATGGGGAGTTAAAGTCCCCTTCTATGACTGTGTTGCTGTTGATTTCCCCTTTTATAGCTTTATGTATTGATGTGCTCTTATGTTGGATGCATAAATTTTTACAACTGTTGTATCTTCTTCTTCGATTGATCCCTGGGTCATTATGTAGTGTCCTTCATTGTCTCTTGTAATAGTCTGTATTTGCAAGTCTATTTTGTCTGTTATGAGAATTGCTACTCCAGCTTTCTTTTGATTTCCATTTGCATGGAATATCTTTTTCCATCTGTTCACTTTCAGTCTGTATATGTCCCTAGGTCTGAATTGGGTCTCTTATAGACAGCATATATACGGGTCTTGTTTTTTTTATCCATTCAGCAGTCTATGCCTTTTGGTGGGAACATTTATTCCATTTATGTTTACGGTTGTTGTTGATATGTATGTTCTGATAACCATTTTCTTAATTGTTTTGGGTTTGGTATTGTGGGTCTTTTTCTTCTCTTGTGTTTCCTGCCTAGAGAAGTTCCTTTATCATTTGTTGTAATGGTGGTTTTGTGGTTCTGAATTCTCTTAGCTTTTGTTTGTCTGTAAGCATTTTAATTTCTCCATTGAATCTGAATGAGATCCTTGCTGTGTAAAGTAATCTTGGTTGTAGGTTTTTCCCTTTTACCACTTTAAATATGTCGTGCCACTCCCTTCTGGCTTGCAGAATTTCTGCTGAAAGGTCAGCTGTGAAACTTATGGGGATTCCTTTCTTTTTTATTTGTTGTTGTTCCCTTACTGCTTTTAATATTTTTTCTTTGTATTTAATTTTTGGTAGTTTGATTGATATGTGACTTTGCGTGTTTCTCGTTGGATTTATCCTGTATGTGACTCTCTGCACTTCCTGGACTTGATTGACTATTTCCTTTCCTATATTAGGCAAGTTTTCAGCTATAATCTCTTCAAATATTTTCTCAGTCCGTTTATTTTTCTCTTCTTCTTCTGGGACCCCTATAATTCCACTGTTGGTGCATTTAATGTTGTCCTATAATTCCACTGTTGATGCATTTAATGTTGTCCTAGAGGTCTCTGAGACTGTGGTCAATTCTTTTCATTCTTTTTTGTTTATTTTGCTCTGTGGTAGTTATTTCCACTACTTTATCTTCCAGGTCACTTATCCATTCTTCTGCCTTAGTTATAGTGCTATTGATTTCTTCTAGAGGATTTTTAGCTTCATTTATTCTGTTGTTCATTCTTGTGTTTTTGCTCTTTAGTTATTCAGGGTTCTTGTTAAACAGTACTTATATTTTCTCCATTCCATTTCCAAGATTTTGGATCAGCTTTAGTATCATTATTCTGAATTCTTTTTCAGGTAGACTGCCTATTTCCTCTCCATCTTTTTGGTCTGGTAAGTTTTTGCTATGCTCCTTCATCTGCTGTGTGTTTGTCTGTCTTCTCATTTTGCTTAACTTACTGTGCTAGGCATCTCCTTTTCACATGCTGCAGGTTCGTAGTTCCTGTTGTTTTTGATGTCTGCCCCCAGTGACGAATTTTGGTTCAGTGGGTCGTGTAGGTCTCCCAGTGGAGGGGACTGGTCCCTGTGTTCTGGTGGATTAGGCTGGGTATTATCTTTCTGGTGGTGTGTTTTGAGTTATCTGTTACCTTATTATGATTTTAGGCAGCCTCTCTGCTAATGGGTGGGGTTGTGTTCCTGTCTTGCTAGTTATTTGGCATAGGGTGTACAGCACTGTAGCTTGCTAGTCATTGAGCGGAGCTGGGTCTTATGTTGAGATGGAGATTTCTGGGTGAGCTTTTGCCATTTGATATTATGTTGAGCCTGGAGGTCTGTGTTTGACCAATGTCCTCAAGTCGGCTCTCCCACCTCAGAGGCACATGTTTGACAGCTGGCTGGAGCACCAAGACCCTGTCAGCCACACAGCTCAGAAGAAAAGGGAGAAGAAAAGAAAGAAGAAAAAACAAATAACATAAAGTTATTATGGTAAAAAAATTTAAAAAGCTATTAAAAATAAAAAATGAAAAAGTAATAAAAAAAGAAAAAGAAAGAAAGAAAGAAAGAATGAAGAGAGCGACCATACCAAGAAACAAATCCACCAATGACAGCAAGCACTAAAAGCTATACTAAGAAAAAACCATTAGAAAAGGACAGAGAGAACTCTAGGACAAATGGTAAAAGCAAAGCTATAGAGAGAAAATCACTCAAAGAAGCATATACATACACAGCTACAGAAAGAGAAAAAGGAAAACCATGTATATATCTATATATAAAAGAAAAGGAAGAGAGCAACCAAATTATTAAACAAATCTACCAATGGTAATAAACTTTAAGTACTAAAATAAGATAAACATAAAACCAGAAACAGGGGCTTCCCTGGTGGTGCAGTGTTTGAGAGTCTGCCTGCTAATGCAGGGGACACGGGTTTGAGCCCTGGTCTGGGAAGTTCCCACATGCCATGGAGCAACTAGGCCCATGAGCCACAACTACTGAGCCTGTGTGTCTGGAGCCTATGCTCCGCAACAGGAGAGGCTGCAGTAGTGAGAGGCCCGCGCACCACGATGAAGAGTGGCCCCTGCTTGCCGCAACTAGAGAAAGCCCTCACACAGAAATGAAGACCCAACACAGCAAAAATAAATTAAAAAAAAAAACAGAAACAAATTTGATACAGAAAGCAAATCCCAAGTCTACAGTTGCTCCCAAAGTCCACCACCTTAATTTTGGGTTGATTCATTGTCTCTTCAGGTATTCCAGAGATGCAAGATACATCAAGTTGATTGTGGAGATTTAATCAGCTGCTCCTGAGGCTGCTGGGAGAGATTTCCCTTTCTCTTCCTTGTTCGCACAGCTCCTAGGGTTCTGCTTTGGATTTGGCCCCACCTCTTCATGTAGGTCTCCTGAGTGCATCTGTTCTTCACTCAGACGGGACAGTGTTAGAGTAGCAAATGATTAGGGGTCTCTGGCTCACTCAGGCCTTGGGGAGGGCGGGATATGGTATGTGCGGCCAGCCTGAGGTGGCAGAGGCTGGTGTCACGTTGCAACAGCCTGTGGCATGCCATGTGTTCTCCCGGGGAAGTTGTCCTTGGATCACGGGACCCTGGCAGTGGTGGGCTGCACAGGCTCCCAGGAGGGGAGGTGTGTATTGTGACCTGTGCTTGCACACAGGCTTCTTGGTGGCTGCAGCACAAACTTTAGCATTTCATGCCTGTCTCTGGTGTCTGCACTGATAGCCTCAGCTCGTGCCCATCTCTGGAGCTCTTTTGGGCAGTGCTCTGAATCCCCTCTCCTCGTGCACCCTGAAACAATGTTCTCTTGCCTCTTACGCAGTTCCAGACATTTTCCCAGACTTCCTCCTGGCTAGCTGTGGTGCACTAGCCTCCTTCAGGCTGTGTTCATGCAGCAAACCCCTGTCCTCTCCCTGGGATGTAACCTCCGAAGCCGGAGCCTCAGCTCCCAGCCCCCCCATGCCCCAGCAGGTTAGCAGACAATCGTCTCAGGCTGGTGAGTGCTGGTCAGCACCGATCCTCTGTGCGAGAGTCCCTCCGCTTTGCCCTCTGCACCTTTATTGCTGCACTTTCTTCCATGGCTCCATAGCTTCCCTCCCGCCAAACCACTGTCTCCACCAGTGAAGGGGCTTCCTAGTGTGTGGAAACTTTTCCTCCTTCACAACTCCCTTCCAGAGGTGTAGGTTCTGTCCCTATTCTTTTGCCTCTGTTTTTTTCTTTTTTTCTTTTGCCCTACCCAGGTATGTGGTGAGTTTCTTGCCTTTTGGGAGGTCTGAGGTCTTCTGCCAGCTTTCAGTAGGTGTTCTGTAGGATTTGTTCCACATGTAGATGTATTTCTGATGTATTTGTGGGGAGGAAGTTGATCTCTAAGTCTTACTCCTCTGACATCTTGAAGGTCTCTGTTGTCCTTTAAAAGGGAATAAAGGGGTTGTGCATACAAGGAGAAATTGGGAACCCAACTTCTGCAATAGCTTCCTAGCTTCAGAAAGCCTCTCAATTTACATTTGGTGCCAGGAAGTGGTAACTGAGATATGACCTGGATGTGTGTAGGATGAAGCAGTAGTCCTTGGGGTGGGGCATAAGCAAATAACCCAAGTATCGTACCTGAGTTGGAACAAATTGGAGCTTAGCCCTTGAAGCCTTATGCCCCTTGTGTGCTAGCTGAGTGAGGAGATGTAGCCTGTCCTTGAGGTTTGCTTCCTCAGTGGGGGAGCATAACAAAAGTTCATCAACATATTGGAGTAAAGTAGAGCCATGGGTTAAATTCACATTGGCCAGGTCTTGTCTCGATATTTGTGAAAAATAAGTAGGGCTTTCCATGTAGCCCTGAGGCATAATGGTCCAAGTAAATTGACATCCCTCACACCTGAAGGCACACAGGTATTGGCAATCTGGATGGACAGGAATGGTGAAGAAAGTACTATATAAATCTATGATTGTAAAAAATTGTGTGTTTAAAGAGATTAAATTGAGAATGGTATGAGAGTTGGTGACTACAGGGTAACGTGGTATGAGTATATTGTTTATGGCTCGGAGATATTGAATAATATGACAAACTCGACCATGAGGCTTGAATATCGCAAGGATTGTTGTGTTACAAGGACTGGTGCATGGGATTATGAGACCCTTCTGGAGGTGTACCTTGGCAGTGGGATGAATTCTTTCCAGAGCCTCAGGTCTGAGAGGGTATTGTCTGAGGTGAGGTGAAGGTTTATTAGGGTCTATCTGTATCTTAATTGGTGGGACTGAATGAATGTATTCTGTGTCATTTGAAGAGGTGGACCTTAAGGTAGGAGGAACAGAATCTATCAAATCCTTATGACTGAGAATTGACAAGGTATGAGCAAGGAGGGGAATTTCAATATTAGTACTAGATTCAGAAGTAAATCTCAAGGGGTCAAGAATTTGTAAATGTATTTCCTCTTTTGGGTAAAAGGAAATATTAGCTTGTAATTTTTCCAGTAGGTCTTGGCCCAAAAGGTGTACAGGAGCAGAAGGAACAAGAAGGAACTGGGGTGGATTCCCTGAAAAGAGCCTATCTCAAAAGACAATGGGATACTTACCTGACAGGGGAGATACCATGCTCATGAAGGTGGTTTTCCAAGGGTGAGGCTCACTCATTGCACTGCAAGTGTGCTGACCCCTGCGATTTCCCCAAATGGGGGAAACTCGACTGCATAATTTGTGGTGGGGTGGGACTGTGTGCGTGCTCTCCCCTGAAAAAAAAATGGGGACAATTTGCTTACCTTCATAACTGTGTTGGAAACTCCCACCATTTGTACCTTTTCTGTACTTCGAGGAACGGGGAGGCTTGAGGTTGGTGAGGTTCAAGACAAAGTTGCTCCTGTGTTCAGAAGAGCAGTAATAGCTTCAGCTCCTATAAAATGGTCCAGTTCTCCCAACGGTGTTAGTGGGAATAGTGGGAAGACCCCAACACTTTCTTCCAGAGCATCCCTATTTGTGATTGTCTAAAAAAAGGAGGTGCTTCTCAAATTTCTCAGAGAGTTCATGAAAGGGGCCAGGGTGAGGGGGTTTGGGATGCTGATAGGGCCCTCTTTTTAACTTTGGGTGCTTCTTCCACTGGTCAGGCTGGGGCCTTGATCTTGGTAGGGTCCATAAGAGGAATTGTGGTCTTTCTGTTGAGGTGGCCGCTGAGCAGCAGTGGCCAGTTGCTGCAGCTGCAAATTCATGATTTTAATGGTCTTGTGTTTTTCTGTATGTTTGATTATTTTAGATAGCTAATTAGCCAAATTGACCACATCAGGAGTGGCCATTATTTCCCAATTTAATTGTACCTGTTTCACCAGCAGTCTGAGTTCCTCATCAAATCCCCCAACAAAGATTGAATTAAAGAGGGTTTGAGTATTGTTTGCCCCAGCAGGTATTCTGCAGTTTTTCCCAGAATACTGTCTATAGGCATGAGTAATAATCGTGAACAGTTTCATCAGGTCGTTGTGTAGTAGACTGAATTTTTCCCCGGGCAGTGGTACAGGGAAAAGCCTGAGGAGTTGCTTCATGAAAGGCTCGAGCTACCTGAGAAGCTGGTGCCACTGCATCAATGTCGTTTCTATGGATATCTTCCTATGAAGCCAGTTGGCAGTAGTTTGCCAATGTCTGGCTTGGCTTTCTCCAATTAAGATGTGGGTTAGTTGATACAAGTCAGAGAAGCCTGGATCATAGGTTCGTATCGCAAAGTTAAATTCTTCCACAAACCAGGGAGGTGGTCCTCAGTGACCTTGGGAAATTCCTGAGCTATGGCCTGTAATTCTGCAGGTGACCAAACCCTATAGTCTACCAGATAACATGTGCCAGCAAGATTCTTTTATGTCGTCTCTGGTATACCATTGCCATTTACCTAGGTAAGCACGGGAGGCAGCCCCATACTTTTTGTATATGTACCCAGCAGGAGTCCCAGATGGGTGAGAATCTTCCCCCATAGCAGTCTGAGACTGTGACCATCCCATTATTATGCACTCACCAAAAGGAAGTAAGTCCTTAAGCGATCAGTTGATTAAACAAAAGACAGCCAGAATAAAGGCCTCAACCTCAACCAAAGAAGGAGGTTCTGGACCAAAAGGACTTACTGCCCAGGCCTGGGGCCACAAGGGAGGCAGTAAAGCATGAGAGACTCATGCAGGTACCTTGCTCAAACACATGGCAGCTTCGGAGCTGGGCATATCACTTCAGATCCCACTTCTGACACTAATAATGTCAGCTGAAATGACCACGGTCTGTAAAAAGGCAAAAAGCAGTTTATTTGGGGTCTTAGAACTGCAATTCAGGAATCATAGATTCTGGAGGATACCAGAATAGTGTCTCACTAGAGGAGAATAGCAGGGATTTTTATAGGAAAAGAGGGAAGTTAATGTAGGTTTACACAAGTTGTTTACCAAGAATTTGGATTGAAGGTCAAAATTATTCTATATAATATGTTTGGGTTATGGAATGCATCTCATTTGTTACTAAAGAAAGGTATGTTTTCTTAGGCCAAATAAAGTCCAGTTCTCAACATTATTCTTTCCTTTTAGCAACTCAGCAACTATATAGCAGTTTCAATTTGGAGTGTTAAGCAAAAGTCCAGCATGGGCAGCAAACATGGAGGTGCTCAGGTCATGTCTCAGTCATTCCTGACAGTTATTTTCGTACTAGAAAAGTCTTCTCCCTATTTGTTAACTTAAGATTATGATGATGCTTGATGGGCAAAGCAGGAACTCCAAGCAAGATCCCTGGTAGGATCCAGCCTTGCTTTTTTCTGGGTCCCTTCCTTTCCAGGTCATATCATTTGTACCAGGTTCCCTGGCATGGTAGAGGAAGGTGACCTCACAAAGAAAAGGGGCTTCTGCTATTCATACAGCCTCTTCTCCCAACCCACCTAACCCTGGGCCACCGTACTTGTCCAGTTAATAATGAGTTTATCTGAATTCTTCCTTTTTTGACCTTTTCACCTGGGGGAGAAGGGGAGGCAGAACTGCCCTTGTACTTGAGTGTTAAAATATTAAAAAAATTAAAACCCCCATATTGGGGGATTCAAGCTATAAAACTGGGCTAGTTGTATGGTAAGGGAGAAGATACCATTATCCCACCCACATCAAAATAATAGAAGCAGCTAATACATTGAGTATTTAACTATATGGCAGGCACTGTGCTAAACAACCCATAAGGGAGGTAGTATTAATACTCCCATGTCACAAATGAGGAAACTGGGACCATTAGAGGTGAAGTGACTTGTCTAATAAAGATAGGAGTGTTAAGTTTTAGACTGATGTGGAGATGGGGTTAGTGCTCAAGAAAACTTTAACTGGCATCATGTTCAGACTCCTTTTGTACTTCATGGATGGGATTGTAAGTCTTGAAAATAAATAAAAATTCCAAATGAAGACTTAGTTCTTTAAATAACATTGGCATTTCCTTTGGTGCCTGGCAGGGCTGTGAGTGCCAATAGGTGATATCTTGCCAGAAGTCTACTATTTTTACTTTATTATAAGTTCTGGGAAGAATTAGGGTTGAACTAATGACAAGGACTTAGAATTGCCTCTCTCTTATTTATTCACCATTTCCACAAAAGGGAAATGCATCTGTCTTGTTCATTTCAGGACAAAGAGATAACCGTGAGCTTGTCAGTCATTAGTTCTGCATGTCAAGTGCAAAAGTGACTTTTATTTTTGGCTCTTTTTTGAGTCTTTTTCTCTTCTTGGGAAGACTTTAAAAAAAACTATTAAAGTATAACATACATAAAGTTCATAGATTATAAGTTTGTACTCCATGAATATTCACAAGCTGCGCATACCCATGTAACCAGCACCGTGGTCCAAGATACAGAACATTACTAGGAATCCCCTCATTCCTCTTCTAGTCAATACCCCTCCCAAGGGTAACCACTACCCTGACTTCCAACAGAATAGGATGCCACATGTGATGTATCCACTTTTCTGTTGATGGGAAATTTCCTGTTCTGACTGTTACAAGTAGAGCATTCTTTTGACAGCTATACACATGCATTTTTGTTGGGATATATACATAGAAGTGAATTTCTGGATAGTAGGATATGCATTCATTCAGAGAGAGTAGATACTACCAGTTTTGCACTCCCAACACCTATGTATAAGAGAGGCTTTGTCCTTTAAAGTTATAGCCTTAGAGTTTAATTATGAATTTTGTAGCACCTCAGGACTACCCAAAAGTTTAGTGACTCTCCTGTCTAAATCAGAAATTATCCTACCCCCATCACTTCTGTGTTATTTAGCACATAGAGTTCTTAATTACCTTACATTCCTGGAATGGAACTTTATTAATTAGGATTTTTTTCAGTTAACATTTATTGAGTTTCAACTGGCTTAGAAATTTACTGTAGTGATTAAGAGTGTGTGCTTTGGATCCAGACTGTCTGAATTCAATCTCAACTCTGCTACTTAACTAACATTTTGATCTTGACAAGTATGTAACTTCTCTGTGCCTCAGTTTCTTCATCTGTCAAATGGTAATGATAACAATAGTACCTATCTCGCAGGGTTGTTATAAGGATTAAATGAGTTAATATTTGTAAAAGTGCTTAGAACAGTGCTTGGCACATTGTGAATGCTTAATTTAGCTACTGATTACTATCATCATCATCATTATTAATTGTTATTATTTACAGAACCCCACATTGGGAGTTGTTAATGATACATAGCTATCTTAGATATAGGAACTATCCTCTAGGATCTCTTAAGTAAGGTGATGAGATGTTAAGCATAAGATTCAAGAATGAAAGTGAGAACATTCAAGAGAGGGACAAATGAAATAACTATTGGAGTTTAAAGACAAATAGGATCCAGTTCTAGATGAGTGTGAAGAGTATGAAATGAAGAAAGCTTTATAGAAGGAGTAGCTTGTAAGCTGAGTCTGAATAATAGGATTTTACTCTTCAGAGATTGGGAAGGTGAGAGGGACTCCCTACCAAGGGAACTGCAAGAGCATAAGCTCAGAGGCTTAAGCTCAGAGGCAGGATTGAGAGGAATGAAGAAAGGAATTAAGTTGGAGAAATAGGTTTTGTAGATTGTAGAATGCCTTGAATGTTACAATGAGGAACTTGAACTTGGTTCTACAGGTAGCAACAACCTGCTTAAGCTTTGTAAGTCTAGAACATAAAATGCAAAAGTTAGAAAGGACCTTTAAAAATATTATCTAAATGAGGAATGGGAATGCAGTTTCTTTTTTGCATGATGGGAATGTTCTAAAATTATGTTGTGGTGATGGTTTTACAATTCTGTAAATTCACTAAAAAATCAATGAATTGTACATGCAAAATAAGTGAATTTTATGGTATGTAAGTTCACTAAAGTTATGAATGAATGAACGAATGAATGAGTAAGATCATCTCATGATAGTCCAAGCCTCTTATTTCACAAATGCGAAAGCTGTGGCACAGATTGCTGAAGTTTCTTGTCCAAGGTCAAACATCTAGCAAGTGTCAGAGCCAGCATTCTCTTTTTGTTGTTTAGTATGCATGATTGGTTCAGACTATGATAAATTGTATGGAATTATCATTGAAACAAGAGCCAAAATAATTGAGAATGCTGGATGGGTATGCAATGCTATTCTGGATAATAGTAGTAAGTAATAACACTTTATACTACCTTACTGTTTACAAAGTGCTTTTCAAGCCACCCTACCTGCTCTCAACGTAAAAATTTATATGAAGATATCGAAATATGGCAGAAGAGTAAGATGCAGAGATCACCTTCCTCCCCACAGATACATCAGAATTACATCAACACATGGAACAACTCCTACAGAACACCTACTGAACACTGGCAGAAGACCTCAGACCTCCCAAAAGGCAAGAAACTCCCCATGTACATGGGTAGGGCAAAAGAAAAAAGAATAAACAGAGACAAAAGAATAGGGATAGGACCTGCACCAGTGGGAGGGAGCTGTGAAGGAGGAAAGGTTTCCACACACTAGAAGCCCCTTTGTGGGCAGAGAATGCAGGTGGTGGAGGGGGGAGCTTCAGAGCCACGGAGGAGCCTGCAGCAACAGGGGTGCAGAGGGCAAAGAGGAGAGATGTCTGCAAAGAGGATCAGTGCCGACCAGCACTCACCAGCCCAAGACGCTTGTATGCTCACCTGCCGGGGTGGACAGGGCTGGGAGCTGAGGCTCGGGCTTTGGTCAGAGTGCAGGGAGAGGACTGTCGGCGTGAACACAGCCTGAAGGGGCTAGCCAGGAGGGAGCCTGAGATAAAGTCTGGACCTGACAAAGAGGCAAGAGACTTTTTCTTCAATCTTTGTTTCCTGGTGTGTGAGGAGAGGGGATTAAGAGCGTTGCTTAAAGGAGCTCCAGAGATGGGCGCAAGCTGTGGCTAACAGCGCAGACCCCAGATGGGCATGAGATGCTAAGGCTAATGCTGGCACCACCAAGAAGCCTGTGTGTGAGCACAGATCACTCTCCACACCTCCCTTCCAGGGAGCCTGTGCAGTCCGCCACTGCCAGGGTCCCGGGATCCAGGGACAACTTCCCTGAGAGAACGCACGGCATGTCTCAGGCTGGTGCAATGGCACGCTGGCCTCTGGCACTGCAGGCTCGCCCCACACTCTGTACCCCTCCCTTACCCCAGCCTGAGTGAGCCACAGACCCTGAATCAGCAGCTTCTTTATCGCCGTCCTGTCTGAGCGAAGAAAAGACATCCTCCTATGAGGAACACGCAGAGGCAGGGCCATATCCAAAGCTGAAACCTGGAAGCTGTGCGAACAAAGAAGAGAAAGGGAAATCTCTCCCAGCGGCCTCAGGAGCAGTGGATTATATCTCCACAATCAACTTGATGTACTCTGCATTTGTGGAGTACCTGAATAGACAATGAATCACCCCAATTTGAGGAGGTGGACTTTGAGAGCAAGATTTATTATTTTCCCCCTTTTCCTCTTTTTGTGAGTGTGTATGTGAATGCTTCAGGATGAGATTTTGTCTGTATAGCTTTGCTTTCACAGTTTGTCCTAGGGTCCTATCCATCCTATTTTTTTTTTTACATTAAAAATTTTTTTCTTAATAATTATTTTTTATTTTAATAACTTTATTTTATTTTATCCTCTTTCTTTCCTTCTTTTGTTTTATGTTTTCTCCCTTTTATTCTTAGCCGTGTGGATGAAAGGCTCGTGGTGCTGCAGCCAGGAGTCAGTGCTGTGCCTCTGAGGTGGGAGAGCCAACTTAGGGCACTGGACCACAAGAGACCTCCCAGCTCCATGTAATATCAAATGGCGAAAATTTCCGAGAGATCTCCATGTCAACACCAACACCCACCTTCGCTCAACGACCAGCAAGTTACAGTGCTGGATACCCTATGCCAAATAACTAGCAAGACAGGAACACAACCCCACCCATTAGCAGAGAGGCTGCCTAAATCATAATAAGTTCACAGACACCCCAAAACACATGAGCAGAAGTGAACCTGCCCACCAGAAATACAAGATCAAGCCTGATCCACCAGAAAACAGGCACTAGGCCCTTCCACCAGGAAACCTACACAACCCCCTGAACCAAATTTAGCCACTGGGGACAGACACCAAAAACCACGGGAACTACGAACTTGCAGCCTGTGAAAAGGAGGCTCCAAACACAGTAACATAAGCAAAATGAGGAGACAGAAAAACACAGCAGATGAAGGAGCAAGATAAAAACCCACCAGACCTAACAAATGAAGGGGAAATAGGCAGTCTACCTGCAAAAGAATTCAGAATAATGATAGTAAAGATGATCCAAAATCTTGGAAATAGAATAAGCAAAATGCAAGAAACATTTAGCAAGGACCTAGAAGAACTAAAGATGAAACAAACAACGATGAACAACACAATAAATGAAACTAAAAATTCTCTAGATGGGACCAATAGCAGAATAACTAAGGCAGAAGAACAGATAAGTGACCTGGAAGATAAAATAGTGGAAAAAACTATTGCAGAGCAGAATAAAGAAAAAAGAATGAAAAGAACTGAGGACAGTCTCAGAGACCTCTGGGACAACATTAAATGCACATTTGAATTATAGGGGTTCCAGGAGAAGAAGAGAAAACGAAAGGGACTGAGAAATTATTTGAAGAGATTATAGTTGAAAACTTCCCTATTATGGGAAAGGAAATAGTTAATCAAGTACAGTAAGCACATAGAGTCCCATACAGGATAAATCCAAGGAGAAACACACCAGGAGAGATATTAATCAAACTGTTAAAAATTAAATACAAAGAAAACATTAAAAGCAGCAATGGAAAAACAACAAATAACACACAAGGGAATCCCCATAAGGTTAACAGCTGATCTTTCAACAGAAACTCTGCAAGCCAGAAGGGAATGGCAGGACATATTTAAAGCAATGAAGGAGAAAAATGTACAACCAAGATGACTCTACCCAGAAACGATCTCATTCAGATTTGATGGAGAAATTAAAACCTTTACAGACAAGCAAAAGCTGAGAGAGTTCAGCACCACCAAACCAGCTTTACAACAAATGCTAAAGGATCTTCTCTAGGCAAGAAACACAAGAGAATGAAAACACCTACAATAACAAACCCAAAATAATTAAGAAAATGGGAATAGGAACATACATATCGATAATTACCTTAAATGTAAATGGATTAAATGCTCCCACCAAAAGACACAGACTGGCTGAATGAATACAAAAACAAGACCCTTATATATACTGTTTACAAGAGACCCACTTTAGACCTAGAGAAACATACGGACTGAAATTGAGGGGATGGAAAAAGATATTCCATGCAAACGGAAACTAAAAGAAAGCTAGAGTAGCAATTCTCATATCAGACAAAATAGACTTTAAAATAACAACTCTTAGAAGAGACAAAGAAAGACACTACATAATACTCAAGGGATCGAACCAAGAAGAAGATATAACAATTGTAAATATTTATGAACCCAACATAGGAGCACCTCAATACATAAGGCAAATACTAACTGCCATAAAAGGGGAAATCGACAGTAACACATTCATAGTAGGGGACTTTAACATCCCGCTTTCACCAATGGACAGATCATCCAAAATGAAAATAAATAAGGAAACACAAGCTTTAAATAATACATTAAACAAGATGGACTTAATTGATAGTTATAGGACATTCTATCCAAAAACAACAGAATACACATTTTTCTCAAGTGCTCATGGAACATTCTCCAGGATAGATCATATCTAGGGTCACAAATCAAGCCTTGGTATATTTAAGAAAATTGAAATTGTATCAAGTATCTTTTCTGAACATAACGCTATGAGACTAGATATCAATTACAGGAAAGATCTGTAAAAAATACATGGAGGCTAAACAATACACTACTTAAGGACAAAGTGATCACTGAAGAAATCAAAGTGGAAATCAAAAAATACCTAGAAACAAATGACAATGGAGACACGACGTCCGGAGACGTATGGGATGCAGCAAAAGCAGTTCTAAGAGGGAAGTTTATAGCAATAAAATCATATCTTAAGAAACAGGAAACATCTCGAATAAACAACCTTCCATTGCACCTAAAGCAATTAGCGAATGTGGAGCAAAAAAACCCCCAAAGTTAGCAGAAGGAAAGAAATCGTAATGATCAGATCAGAAATAAATGAAAAAGAAATGAAGGAAACAGTAGCAAAGATCAATAAAACTAAAACCTGGTTCTTTGAGAAGATAAACAAAATTGATAAACCATTAGCCAGACTCATCAAGAAAAAAAGGGAGAAGACTCAAGTCAGTAGAATTAGAAATGAAAAAGAAGTAACAAGTGACACTGCAGAATTACAAAAGATCATGTGAGATTACTACAAGAAACTCTATGCCAATAAATTGGACAACCTGGAAGAAATGGACAAATTCTTAGAAATGCACAACCTGCCAAGACTGAATCGGGAAGAAAGAGAAAATATGAACAGACCAATCACAAGCACTGAAATTGAAACAGTGATTTAAAATCTTCCAACAAACAAAAGCCCAGGACCAGATGGCTTCACAGGCGATTTCTTTGAAACATTTAGAAAAGAGCTAACACCTATCCTTCTCAAACTCTTCCAAAATATAGCAGAGGGAAGAATACTCCCAAACTCATTCTACGTAGCCACCATCATCCTGATACTAAAACCAGACAAGGATGTCACAAGGAAAGAAAACTACAGGCCAATATCACTGATGAACATAGATGCAAAAATCCTCAAGAAAATACTAGCAAACGGAGTCCAACAACATATAAAATCATCATACACTATGATCAAGCAGGGTTTATTCCAGGAATGCAAGGATTCTTCAATATACACAAATCAATCAATGTGATATACCATATTAACAATTTGAAGGAGAAGAACCATATGATCATCTCAATAGATGCAGAGAAATCTTTCAACAAAATTAAACACCCATTTATGATAAAACCCCTCCAGAAAGTAGGCATAGAGGGAACTTTCCTCAACATAATAAAGGCCATATGTGACAAACCCACAGCCAACATCATCCTCAATGATGAAAAACTGAAAACATTTCCACTAAGATCAGGAACAAGACATGTTTGCCCACTGTCACCACTCTTATTCAACATGGTTCTGGTAGTTTTAGCCACAGCAATCAGATAAGAAAAGGAAATAAATGGAATCCAAATCAGAAAAGAAGAAGTAAAGCTGTCACTTTTTACAGAAGACGTGATACTATACATAGAGAATCCTAAAGATGCTACCAGAAAACTACTAGACCTAATCAATGAATTTGGTAAGGTATCAGGATAGCAAATAATGCACAGCAATCTCTGGCATTCCTATACACTAATGAAAAATCAGAAGGTGAGGGGGGAACGAGGGGAAGATGGCTAAGAGTAAGACGCAGAGATCACCTTCCTCCCAACAGATACACCAGAAATACTTCTACAAGTGGAACAACTACAGAACACCTACTGAACGCTGGCAGAAGACCTCAGACCTCCCAAAATGCAAGAAAGTCCCCACATACCTGGGTAGGGCAATAGAAAATAGAATAAACAGAGACAAAAGGATAGGGACGGGACCTGCACCAGTGGGAGGGAGCTGTGAAGGAGGAAAGATTTCCACAAAGTAGGAAGCCCCTCCATGGGCGGAGACTGTGGGTCATGGAGGTGGAAAGGTTCGGAGCCGAGGAGGACAGCACAGCAACAGGGGTGCGGAGGGCAAAGTGGAGAGATTCCCACATAGCGGATCAGTGCCGACTGGCACTCACAAGCCCGACAGGCTTGTCTGCTCACCCACCGGGGTGGGCAGAGCTGGGAGCTGAGGCTCAGGCTTCGGTCAGAGCACAGGGAGAGGACTGGGGTTGGTGGCATGAACACAGCCTGTAGGGTGTTAGTGCACCACAGCTAGCCGGGAGGGAGTACGGGTAAAAGTCTGTACCTGCTGAAGATGCAAAAGACTTTTTCTTCCCTCTTTGTTTCCTGGTGCGCAAGGAGAGGGGATTAATAGCGCTGTTTAAAAGAGCTCCAGAGACGGGCGTGAGTCGCGGCTAAAAGCACGGACCCCAGAGACGTGCATGAGATGCTAAGGCTGCTGCTGCTGCCATCAGGAAGCCTGTGTGTGAACACAGGTCACTATCCACACCCCCCTTCCAGGGAGCCTGTGCAGCCCGCCACTGACAGGGTCCCAGGATCCAGGGACAATTTCCACGGGGGATTGCACTGCGTGCCTCAGGCTACTGCAACGTCACACTGGCCTCTGCCACCAGAGGCCTGCCCCGCACTCCGTGCCCCACCCTCCCTCTGGCCTGAGTGAGCCACAGTACCCGAAGCAGCTGCTCCTTTAACGCCGTCCTGTCTGAGTGAAGAACAGACGCCCTCCGGAGACCTACACACAGAGATGGGGCCAAATCCAAAGCTGAGCCCCTGGGAGGTGTGAGAACAAAGAAGAGAAAGAGAAATCTCTCCCATCAGCCTCAGAAGCAGCAGATTAAAGCTCCACAATCAACTTGATGTACGCTGCATCTGTAGAATACATGAATAGACAATGAATCATCCCAAATTGAGCAGGTGGACTTTGGGAGCAAGATTTATGATTTTTTCTCCTTTTCCTCTTTTTGTGAGTTTGAATGTGTTTGCTTCTGTGTGAGATTTTGTCTGTATAGCTTTGCTTCCAACATTTGTCCTAGGGTTCTATCTGTCCGTGTTTTTTCTTAATAATTATTTTTTATTTTAATAACTTTATTTTACTTTATATTCTTTCTTCCTTTCTTTCCTTCCTTCCCTCCTTAAGACAACGAATCATCCCAAATTGAGGAGGTGGAATTTGAGAGCTAGATTTATTATTTTTTCCCCATTTCCTCTTTTTGTGAGTGTGTATGTGTATGGTTCTGAATTAGATTTTGTCTGTATAGCTTTGCTTCCACCATTTGTCCTAGGGTTCTATCCATCCATGTTTTTGTTTTTTTAATGTTTTTTCTTTATAGTTATTTTTTATTTTAAAAACTTTAGTATATTTTATCTTTATTTTATTTTACTTTATCTTCTTTTTTCCTTCTTTCCCTCCTTCCTTGCTTCCTTCCTCCCCCCTCCCTCCCTCCCTCCCTCCCTTCTTCTTTCTGTCTTTCTTTCTTTCTTTCTTTCTTTCTTCTTCTATAATTCTTTCTTTTAATTTTTCTACCTTTAATTCTGACCGTGAGGATGAAAGTCTCTTGGTGCTGCAGCCATGAGTCAGTGATGTGCCTCTGAGTTGGGAGAGCCAACCTCAGGACACTGGTCCACAAGAGACCTCCCAGCTACACATAATATCAAACGGTGAAAATCTCCGAGAGAGTTCCATCTCAATACCAGCACCCAGCTTCACTCAACGACCAGCAAGCTACCGTGCTGGGCACCCTTTTCCAAACAACTACCAAGGCAGGAACACAACCCCACCCATTAGCAGAGAGGCTGCTTAAAATCATAATAAGTCCACAGACACCCCAAAACACACCAGCAGATGAGGACTGGCCCAGCAGAAAGACAGGATCAAGACTCATCCACCAGAACACAGGCACTAGTCCCCTCCACCAGGAAGCCTACACAACCCACTGAACCACCCTTAGCCACTGGGGACAGACACCAAAAACAATGGGAATTATGAACCTGCAGGCGGCAAAAAGGTGACCCCAAATACACTAAGATAAGCAAAATGGAAAGACAGAAAAACACACAGCAGATGAAGGAGCAAGATAACAACCCACCAGACCTAACAAATGAAGAGGAAATAAGCATTCTACCTGAAAAATAATTCAGAATAATGATAGTAAAGATGATCCATCCAAGGAGAAATATGCTGACACATATTAATCAAACTGTCAAAAATTAAATACAAAGAAAACATATTAAAAGCAGCAAGGGGAAGAAAAAACAAATATCGCACAAGGGAATCCCTATAAGGTTAACAGCTGATCTTTCAGCAGAAACTCTGCAAGCTGGAAGGGAGTGGCAGGACATATTTAAAGTGATAAAGGAGAAAATCGTGCAACCAAGATTACTCTACCAGCAAGGATCTCATTCAGATTTAATGGAGAAATTAAAATCTTTCCAGACAAGCAAAAGTTGAGTGAGTTCAGCACCACCAAACCAACTTTACAAGAAATGCTAAGGGAACGTCTCTAGGCAAGAAAAACAAGAGAAGGAAAAGACCTACAATAACGAACACAAAACAATTAAGAAAATCAGAAAGGGAACATACATATCGATAATTACCTTAAATGTAATGGATTAATGCTCCCACCAAAAGACACAGATTGGCTGAATGGATACAAAAACAAGACACACATATATGCTGTCTATAAGAGACCACTTCAGACCTAGAGACACATACAGACTGAAAGTTAGGGGATGGAAAAATATATTCCATGGAAATGGAAACCAAAAGAAAGTTGTAGTAACAATTCTCATATCAGAGAAAATAGACTTTACAGTAAAGAGTATTACAACAGACAAAGAAGGAGAGTGCATAATGATCAAGGGATCGATCCAAGAAGAAGATATAACAATTGTAAATATTTATGCACCCAACATAGGAGCACCTCAATATGTAAGGCAAATACTACCAGCCATAAAAGGGGAAATTGACAGTAACACATCATAATACAGGATTATAATACCCCACTTTCATCAATGGACAGATCATCCAAAATGAAAATAAATAAGGAAACACAAGCTTTAAATGATACATTAAACAAGATGGACTTAACTGATATTTATAGGACATTCCATCCAAAACAACAGAATAGAAATTTTTCTCAAGTGCTCATTGAACATTTTCCAGGATAGATCATATCTTGGGTCACAAATCAAGCCTTGGTAAATATAATAAAATTGAAATTGTATCGAGTATCTTTTGCGACCACAACGCTATGAGACTAGATATCAATTACAGGAAAAGATCTGTAAAAAATACAAACACATGGAGCCTAAACAATACAGTACTCAATAACGAAGTGATTACTGAAGAAATCAAAGAGGAAATCAAAAAATACCTATAAACAAATGACAATGGAGACACGACGTCCAAATACCTATGGGATGCAGCAAAAGCAGTTTTAAGAGGGAAGTTTATGGCAATAAAATCCTACTTTAAGAAACAGGAAACATCTTGAATAAGAACCCAGCCTTGCACCTAAAGCAATTAGAGAAAGAAGAACAAAAAAACCACAAAGTTAGCAGAAGGAAAGTAATCATAAAAATCGGATCAGAAATAAAGGAAAAACAAATGAAGGAAATGATAGCAAAGATCAATAAAACTAAAAGCGGGTTCTTTTAGATGATAAACAAAATTGATAAACCATTAGCCAGACTTATCAAGAAAAAAAGGGAGAAGATCAAATCAATAGAAACAGAAATGAAAAATGAGAAGTAACAACCGACACTGCAGAAATACAAAAGATCATAAGAGATAAAAACAAGCAACTCTATGCCAATAAAATGGACAACGTGGAAGAAATGGACAAATTCTTAGAAATGCATAACGTGGCAAGACTGAAAGAGGAAGAAATAGAAAATATGAACAGACCAATCACAAGCACTGGAATTGAAACTGTGATTAAAAATCTTCAAACAAACAAAAGCCCAGGACCAGATGGCTTCACAGGCGAATTCTATCAAACATTTAGAGAAGAGTTAACAACTGTCCTTCCCCAAATCTTCCAAAATATAGCAGAGGGAGGTACACTCCCAAACTCATTCTACAAGGCCACAATGACCTTGATACTAAAACCAGACAAGGATGTCACAAAGAAAGAAATCTACAGGCCAATATCACTGATGAACACAGATCCGAAAATCCTCAACAAAATACTAGCAAACAGAATCCAACAGCACGTTAAAAGGATCATACACCATGATCAAGTGGGGTTTATTCCAGGAATGCAAGGATTCTTCAATATACGCAAATATATCAATGTGATACACCATATTAACCAATTGAAGGAGAAAAACCATATGATCATCTCAATAGATGCAGAGAAAGCTTTTGACAAAATTCAACACCGATTTATGATAAAAACCCTGCAGAAAGTAGGCATAGAGGGAACTTTCCTCAACATAATAAAGGCCATATATGAGAAACCCCCAGCCAGCATTATCCTCAATGGTGAAAAACTGAAAGCCATCCCACTAAGATCAGGACCAAGGCAAGGTAGCCCACTCTCAGCACTCTTATTCAACACGATTTGGAAGTTTTACCCAGGGCAATCAGAGAAGAAAAGTAAATAAAAGAATCTAAATCAGAAAAGAAGTAAAGCTCTCACTGCTTGCAGATGACATGATACTATACACAGAGAATCCTAAAGAGTCTAACAGAAAACTAGTAGAGTGAATCAATGAATTTGGTAAAGTAGCAAGATACAAAATTAATGCACAGAAATCTCTGGCATTCCTATACACTAATGATGAAAAATCTGAAAATTAAATTAAGAAAACACTCCCGTTTACCACTGCAACAAAAATAATAAAATATCTAGGAATAAAGCTACCTAAGGAGACAAAAGACCTGTATGCAGAAAATTATAAGACACTTATGAAAAAAATTAAAGATGATACAAATAGATGAAGAGATATACCGTGTTCTTGGATTGGAAGAATCAGCATTGTGAAAATGACTCTAATACCCAAAGCAATCTACAGATATTATGCAATCCCTATCAAACTACCAGTGGCATTATTCACAGCACTAGAACAAAAAATTTCACAATTTGTATGGAAACACAAAAGACCACGAATAGCCAAAGCAATCTTGAGAACGAAAAATGGAGCTGGAGAAATCAGGCCCCCTAAGTTCAGACTGTACTACAAATCTATAGAAATCAAGACAGTATGGTACTGGCACAAAAACATAAAGATAGATCAATGGAACAGGATAGAAAGTCCAGAGATAAACATACGCACATATGGTCACCTTATCTTCGATAAAGGAGGCAGGAACATACAGTGGAGAAAGAACAGCCTCTTCTATAAGTGCTGCTGGGAAAACTGGACAGGTACATTTAAAAGTGTGAGATCAGATCACTCCGTAACACCATACATAAAAATAAGCACAAAATGGATTAAAGACCTAAATGTAAGTCCAGAAACTATCAAACTATTAGAGGAAAACATAGGGAGAAGACACTATGACATAAATCACAGCAAAATTCTATTTGACCCACCTCCTAGAGAAATGGAAATAAAAACAAAATTGAACAAATGGGTCCTAATGAAACTTCAAAGCTTTTGGAAAGCAAAGGAAACCATAAACAACACGAAAAGACAACCCTCAGAATGGGAGAAAATATTTGCAAATGAAGCAACTGACAAAGGATTAATCTCCAAAATTTATAAGCAGCTCATGCAGCTCAATAACAAAAAAACAAACAACCCAATTCAAAAGTGGGCAGACGACCTAAATAGACATTTCTCCAAGGATGATATACAGACTGCTAACAAAAATATTAAAGAATGCTCAACATCATTAATCATTAGAGAAATGCAAATCAAAACTACAATGAGATATCATCTCACACCAGTCAGAATGGCCATAATCAAAATATATAGAAACAGTAAATGCTGGCGAGGGTGTGGAGAAATGAGAATACTCTTGCACTGCTGGTGGGAATGTGAAGTGGTACAGCCACTATGGAGAACAGTATGGAGGTTCCTTAAAAAAGTACAAATAGAACTACCAAATGACCCAGCATTCCCAGTACTTGGAATATACCCTGGCAAACCCATAATTCAAAAAGAGTCATGTATCAAAATGTTCATTGCAGCTCTATTTACAATAGCCAGGAGATGCAAACAACCTAAGTGTCCATCATCAGATGAATGGATAAAGAAGATGAGGCACATATATAGAATGGAATATTACTCAGCCATATAAAGAAATGAAATTGAGCTATTTGTAATGAGGTGGATAGACCTATAGTCTGTCATACAGAGTGAAGTAAGTCAGAAAGAGAGAGACAAATGCCGTATGCTAACACATATATATGGAATTTAAGGGAAAAAAATATCAGGAAGAGCCTAGGGGTAAGACAGGAATAAAGACACAGACCTGCTAGAGAATGGACGTAAAGATATGGGGAGGGTGAAGGATAAGATGTGATGAGGCGAGAGAGAGGCATGGACATATATACACTACGAAACATAAGGTAGATAGCTAGTGGGAAGCAGCTGCATAGCACAGGGAGATCAGCTTGGTGCTTTGTGACCACCTGGAGGAGTGGGATAGGGAGGTTGCGAGGGAAGGAGACGCAAGAGGGAAGAGATATGGGAACATATGTATGTGTATAACTGATTCACTTTGTTATAAAGTAGAAACTAACATACCATTGTAAAGCAATTATACTCCCATAAACACGTAGAAAAACAAAAAGAAAAATTTGAAGGTGAAATCAAGAAAACACTCCCATTTACCCTTGCAACAAAAAGAATAAAATATCTAGGAATAAATCTACCTAAGGAGACAAAAAACCTGTAAGCAGAAAATTATACGACCCTGATGAAAGAAATTAAATATGATACAAAGATGGAGAGATATACCATGTTCTTGAATTGGAAGAATCAACATTGTGAAAATGACTCTATTACCCAAAGCAATCTACAGATTCAATGCAATCTCTATGAAGTTGCCATTGGAATTTTTCACAGAACTAGAACAAAAATATTCACAATCTGTATTGAAACACAAAAGACCACGAATAGCCAAAGCAATCTTGAGAATGAAAAATGGAGCTGGAGGAATCAGGCTCACTGACTTAAGACTATACTACCAAGCTACATTAATCAAGACAGTATGGTACTGGCACAAAAACAGAAATATAGATCAGTAGAATAGGATAGAAAGCCCAGAGATAAACCCACAAACATATGGTCACCTTACCTTTGATAATGGAGGTAGGAATGTACAGTGGAGAAAGGAAAGCCTCTTCAATAAGTGGTGCCGGGCAAACTGTACAGGTACATGTAAAAGTATGAGATTAGGTCACTCCCTAACACCATACACAAAAATAAGGTCAAAATGGATTAAAGACCTAAATGTAAGGCCACAAACTATCAAAGTCTTAGAGGAAAACTTAGGCAGAACACTCTATGACATAAATCACAGAAAGATCCTTTCTGACCCACCTCCTAGAGAAATGGAAATAAAAACAAAAATAAACAAATGGGACCTAATGAAACTTCAAAGCTTTTACACAGCAAAGGAAACCATAAACAAGACCAAAAGACAACCCTCAGAATGAGAGAAAAGATTTGCAAATGAAGCAACTGACAAAGGATTAATCTCCAAAATTTACAAGCAGCTCATGCAGCTCAATAACAAAAAAAAAAACAAACAACCCAATCCAAAAATGGGCAGAAGACCTAAATAGACATTTCTCCAAAGAAGATATACAGACTGCCAACAAACACATGAAAGAATGCTCAAAATCATTAATCTTTAGAGAAATGCAAATCAAAACTACAATGAGATATCATCTCACCCCAGTCAGAATGGCATCATCAAAAAATATAGAAACCATAAATGATGGAGATGGTGTTGAGAAAAGGGAACACTCTTGCACTGCTGGTGGGAATGTGAATTGTTACAGCCACTATGGAGAACAGTATGGAGGTTCATAAAAAAAACTACAAATAGAACTACCATATGACCCAGAAATCCCACTACTGGGCATATACCCTGAGAAAACCATGACTCAAAAAGAGTCATGTACTAAAATATTCATTTCAGCTCTATTTACAATAGCCAGGAGATCGAAACAACATACGTGTCCATCATCGGATGAATGGATAAAGAATATATGGCTCATATACACAATGGAATATTACTCAGCCATAGAAAGAAATGAAATTGAGCTATTTGTAATGAGGTGGATGGACCTAGAGTCTGTCATACAGAGTGAAGTAAGTCAGAAAGAGAAATACAAATACCATATGCTAACACATATATATGGAATATAAGAAAAAACAAATGTCATGAAGAACCTAGGGGTAAGACAGGAATAAAGACACAGACCTACTAGAGAATGGACTTGAGGATATGGGAAGGGCAAAGGGTAAGCTGTGACAACGTGAGAGAGTGGCATGGACATATATACACTACGAAACCTAAAATAGATAGCTAGTGGTAAGCAACCACATAGTACAGGGAGATCAGCTCGGTGCTTTGTGACCAGCTAGAGTGGTGGGATATGGAGGGTGGGAGGGAGGGAGATGCAAGAGGGAAGAGATATGGGAACATATGTATATGTGTAACTGATTCCCTTTGTTATTAACCAGAAACTAACACACCATCGGAAAGCAATTATACTCCAATTAAGGTAAAAAAATTTATATGAAGCTTTCCTAAAAGCAGATAATTTTTGGCTTGACTTCCAGGAAACTGAGAAATAAATTTAGTGTTCAATAATTTTAACTACATTAGCCCTTGTATTTAGCATTATTTCTTCCTCCTCCTTTTTCATGGCTTTGATTTTCTGTTCAGATAGCCTAATTGTAGATTTATGTTTTATTATAAACCAACTCAAATTAATTTAGGAAAGAGGTAAGGTCAAAATCAATCAAGATGTAAGTGGGTAAAGTGTTTTTCATTAGCAAAGAAATGTGACTTCTTGAGACAACGTTTGTACTTCTCTTTCAGTTCTCAAAAACCTAAATCCAGTTGGCTTCGCTTTGATCCTTTCAGTCACGGAAGTAGTATCATGTAGTGGCGAAAAAACGTGGACAGAGCCAGGTTTGAATTCCAGATGTATTATTTCTTAACTCTGAGTTCTTGGGCAAATCACTCAAAAGATCTGTGTCTCAGTTTCCTCCTTTGTAAAATGGAGGTAATATTTACATCTTGGGACTATGATGAAGATTAAAATATTGTATGATAGTGGACTGACATAAATTAAGTGTTCCATGACTATGTATTCCCTTCTTTTTCCATCAGAGCCAAACAACAATGGTAGAGGCTTTAGTATATATATTAGTCCTCGAAAGTCTCAAAGATCAGCCTGTCTCAAAGAGGAGTATTTTCCTGAGCATCCTGAGTACCAAGGCTCTTGGTATTACAGTTCAAAGAGAAAGCCTACCAAGGAAGCCCTGGTAGCAGTGGTCTGACATTGTGGCCACTACTTTATAGGGATTGGAATTGTTCTCCTCACCACCAGAACTTCCTCCTTTGACATAACTTTATACTTGGGAAACCCCAATGAAGCTGTTACTGCTAGAAACCATTGGGATTTATTTTAGGGTTGTGTCTTTTAAAAATTATTTTGTGGCTTTGTGGTGCAATATTTAAGTGCTTTAGAAAGAGTTTTTGATAATCTCCAAAGACATTTTCCTTGGTTGAGAAATGCATACTGGACAGGGAGTCAGGAGGCCTGGGCTGATACTTACATGCTGCATGACCTTAGGTTTTATTTTCCTTGTGGATAAAATAATAATATCTAACATTTATTGAGCAATTACTAAGTGCCAGGCACTATTGTAAGTGCTTTACATAAATATTGCATATTTATATACTCATTTAAGACTCACAACAATAACTATCATTATCCTCATTTGAAAGATAAAGAAATCAAGACCCAGAAAGCTTAAGCAACTTGCTGAGAGTCAGAAAGCAGTCTGGACTCAAAAGCCTGTGCTCTTAACCCCTACACTGTACCGCTTCAATAAAATCAGCAGATTGGATTATACCAGCACTTCTTAAACTTTGTTCCTGATGACCACTAGTCCCACAAGATAAGTTGTTTAAAAAAGAAAAAAAGTATTCTAAGGTAAAATATGTTGACACCACAAACACTGTGGAGATTGATAGTGAATTTTCACCTGTTAAGGTCTCTAAGAAACCCTGTAAGAAACCTGCTTATAATGCAGTGTTTCCCTAACCTGACCACAGAACTCTGTGTGTATGTGTGCATGTGCGTGTGTGTGCGTGTGCATGCACACACACCTATTAACATTCTGTGGAACTAGGGTTTATAGAACGTGCTTTAAGAAATGCTGGTGTTAATCTGGAAGATTCATTATCTTAAGTGCTTCCAGCACTTAATAATGATAGCTGTGTGGACTGTAAAATGCAGCATTCCTTTCTGAGTCTCAAATTTTCTTTAATTGGAGGGGTGCTGCAAATTACGGTGTGATGAGGTATAAATTCAAGGCTGGTCTGGGTTGCATTTTTAACACTTGCTTCAAATGACCTTGTACGTCTTAACACAAAAGACTTCATTTGCCCTCTACCTTTTCCTTTCCTCCTTCCTCAACTGTTACATATTTTCTCATTTATTACTTAAAAGAAGAGACTTAAATCAGAGATGCTTGTTATGAAAATAGGAGAAAGCTTTTTTAATATGTGCAGAGTGAAGCAATTGTTTTCATGATGAATACTCTTTGTTGTCAGAGGTGACGCCACATGGAGCAGGGCTTATGTGGAACACGGGCTGTCAGATATCACCAAGCTGTTAGTCCTCGAGCCAGATGTCCTGTCTTTTATTTAATTATTTTTGCAGTGTTTCCAAGTTGTTACCAGTAATTGTGACAAATAAGGATGGTAAATGAATTCAGAGAACTATGAAGTGCACCTGATTTCCTCCCTTCCTCCCTTCCTGGAAGGGTAATGAAAAACAAAAAAACCAACATGGTTTATGGTCTACATCTTCTCTAAGAGCAAAGATCTTGTAAATGTCGGCATGTTCTGTTTACAGTCCAGGTGTGCAAAACTAACAAAGCAGTTGGGTGGCCTTACTGGTAATTAGAGTCTCTATAGTACTTAGTGGTGGTCATCTTCTTCTCACCTCTTTTCTTTCTCGCTCCATCTCTCTCTCTTTACTCTCCCTCTCCTCCCTTCTCTCTTCCTCTCTCCTTTTTCCCTTTTCTCCCCCCTCTATCCTTTCTCTCCCGTCACCCTACCCTCCCTCAGGTCTTTTTTTTTTTTTTTTCTCAGTACACGGGTCTCTCACTGTTGTGGCTTCTCCCGTTGCAGAGCACAGGCTCCGGACACGCAGGCTCAGCGGCCATGGCTCACGGGCCCAGCTGCTCCACAGCATGTGGGATCTTCCCAGACCGGGGCATGAACCCGTGTCCCCTGCATCAGCAGGCGGACTCTCAACCACTGCGTCACCAGGGAAGCCCTACCCTCAGGTCTTTTAAGTCTCTTCCCCACATCTCTCTTTTTCTTTCTCTCTTCCCCCTATACACATACAATGGGACACAGATTTCTGTGGGAAAAAAGCACACCAGGCAGAGACACCCTCTTACACACTGTCTTAGAACCAGAGGGATCTCTGGTGCCTATGAATAGAGAAAGGGGTGGGTCTGAGTAATCGCAGGTTTCCTAAAAGGTCCTACCTGCTAATACACACAGGTTCCCTGCAGTGTGAACCCCACAGGAAGTCCATATTAACAGTTTCAATATTAACAATTTCCCTCTCTCTGAGGCACTTGGTAACCTTCATACACGGACATTGTAGCCTTTTGGTAGATAGTGCCCTGGGCCTTAGCAGCAACTCCTTTTGAGTGGCCAATTTTCCCCTTTGTTGCATATTTCCTTCCATGCAAGGCTGCCTGTCCTGGGACAAGCAGGAGAGCGCTAAAGATGCTTTATAGTTTCAATTTCTACTCGTCACCCATTGCCATTATTTTCCTGAAGTGTGACTTATTTTCCTGAGTATGAGAGAGTGAGCCCTTATTCCAACTGGCACTGATGTCTTTTGTTAACCTAATCACAATATAGTTCCTTCTAGCAACAGCAAGACTACTTCCTTTTAACTTTCAATTAGCTGAAGCAATCACATGCTTTTACCAAACTATTCTCATCAATTTTAAATTGCCTCCTGCATTCAGATTAGCAAATGCCTACATACAGCTTCCTCATCAGGAAAGGAAATGATATGCACTCATGTTTCTTTTGCAGCATTACTTTGCAGCATTTCCAATAAGCATTTTTTTGTTACATCTTTATTGGAGTATAATTGCTTTACAATGGTGTGTTAGTTTCTGCGTTATAACAAAGTGAATCAGTTATACATATACATATGTTCCCAAATCTCTTCCCTCTTGCATCTCCCTCCCTCCCAACCTCCCTATCCCACCCCTTTAGGTGGTCACAAAGCACCGAGCTGTTCTCCCTGTGCTATGCGGCTGCTTCCCACTAGCTATCTATTTTACATTTGGTAGTGTATATATGTCCAAGCCACTCTTAGAGGAAAACATAGGCAGAACACTCTATGACATAAATCACAGCAAGATCCTTTTTGACCCACCTCCTAGAGAAATGGAAATAAAAAACAAAAATAAACAAATGGGACGTATAAGCATTTTTACCCCGTACCTCATTCCTAACCTTCTTCTACTTGTTCTCTGCCTGAAGAGTGCTGTGGCTTCTTTTTTTATTTTTTTTCTCTTCTTAGTCCATTTGGGCTTTTATACAAACACCACAGTTTGGTGGCTTATAAACAACAGAAATTTATTTCTCACAGTTATAGAGGCTAGAAGTGTAACATTAGGGTGCTAGCATGTTTGGGCCTGGTAAAGTCCCTCTTCTGAGTTGCAAACTGCCGATGACTTCTCACCCTGTTCTTACATGGCAAAAGCAGGCAAGGAATCTCTCTGAAGCCTCTTTTATAAGGGTACTAATCTCACTACTCCTATTTATGAGAGCTCTGCCCTCATGACTTAATCACCTCCCAAAGGCCCAACCTCTGAATACCATCACATTTGGGCATTAGGATTTCAACGTATGAATTTGGAGTGTGGACACAAGCATTCAGACCAAAGCACCTTCCTTCTCCATTTGGGTTTTTGACCTTAAAGTATCTCTTAGGTTCTAATCGTTCTTTTTTCTTTATCTTATACTGGGCCTTCTGAGTTTGGTTTTTTGCTTAACTCTACTCCTTCTCTGGCCTTGTCCTTCCACCCTTCTTCCCTTCTCGAATTGGGCACTTCTTGCTATCTTTCCCTTCCTTCTTTTTCTCCAGTCAACCTTTAGCCACCTTCTATAACTGTACCTCTAGCACAGGTGACTCTGTGCTGCAAATAAATGCCTTCCTGATTTTGAATGCATACATCAGTAAGCAACAGCTTTCAGCGAGCAGTAGCTGGAAGCAAAATCTTAGTTCCCAGGCTGGGAGTCCTAACTGCCTGTTCTGTTTTCCCAGCACCACTTATTGAAGAGGCTGTCCTTTCTCCACTGTACATTCCTGCCACCTTTATCAAAGATAAGGTGACCATATGTGCGTGGGTTTATCTCTGGGCTTTCGATCCTGTTCCATTGATCTATCTTTCTGTTTTTGTGCCAGTACCATACTGTCTTGATTACTGTAGTTTTGTAGTATAGTCTGAAGTCAGGGAACCAGATTCCTCCAGCTCTGTTTTTCGTTCTCAAGATTGCGTTGGTGATTCGAGGTCTTATGTGTTTCCATACAACTTGTGAAATTTTTTGTTCTAGTTCTGTGAAAAATGCCAGTGGTAGTTTGATAGGGATTGCATTGAATCTGTAGATTGCTTTGGATAGTAGAGTCATTTTCACAATGTTGATCCTTCCAATCCAAGAGCATGGTATATCTCTCCATCTATTTGTATCATTTTTAATTTCTTTCATCAGTGTCTTATAATTTTCTGCATACAGGTCTTTTGTTTCCTTAGGTAGGTTTATTCCTAGATATTTTATTCTTTTTGTTGCAATGGTAAATGGGAGTCTTTTCTTGATTTCACCTTCAGATTTTTCATTATTAGTGTATAGGAATGCCAGAGATTTCTGTGCATTTATTTTGTACCCTTCTACCTTACCAAATTCATTGTTTATCTCTAGGAGTTTACTGGTAGCATCTTTAGGATCCTCTATGTATAGTATCATGTCATCTGAAAACAGTGACAGCTTTACTTCTTCTTTTCCGATTTGGATTCCTTTTATTTCCTTTTCTTCTCTGATTGCTGTGGCTAAAATTTCCAAAACTATGTTGAATAAGAGTGGTGAGAGTGGGCGAACTTGTCTTCTTCCTGATCTTAGTGGAAATGCTTTCAGTTTTTCCCCATTGAGGATGATGTTGGTTGTGGGTTTGTCATATATGGCCTTTATTATGTTGAGAATATTTCCCTCTATTCCTACTTTCTGCAGGGTTTTTATCATAAATTGGTGTTGAATTTTGTCAAAAGCTTTCTCTGTATCTATTGAGATAATCATATGTTTTTTCTCCTTCAATTTGTTAATATGGTGTATCACGTTGATTGATTTGCGTATATTGAAGAATCCTTGCATTCCTGGAATAAACCCCACTTGATCATGTTGTATGATACTTTTAATGTGCTGTTGGTTTCTGTTTGCTAGTATTTTGTTGAGGATCTTTGCATTTATGTTCATCAGTGATATTGGCCTGTAGTTTTCTTTCTTTGTGACATCCTTGTCTGGTTTTGGTATCAGGGTGATGGTGGCCTCGTAGAATGAGTTTGGGAGTCTTCCTCCCTCTGGTATATTTTGGAAGAGTTTGAGAAGGATAGGTGTTAGCTCTTCTCTAAATGTTTGACACAATTCGCCTCTGAAGCCATCTGGACCTGGGCTTTTGTTTGTTGGAAGATTTTAAATCACTGTTTCATTTTCAGTGCTTGTGATTTGTCTGTTCATATTTTCTATTTCTTCCTGATTCTTTCTTGGCAGTTTTTGCATTTCTAAGAATTTATGCATTATTTCCAGGTTGTCCATTTTATTGGCATAGAGTTGCTTGTAGTAATCTCTCATGATCTTTTGTATTTCTGCAGTGTCAGTTGTTACTTCTCCTTTTTCATTTCTAATTCTATTGATTTGAGTCTTCTCCCTTGTTTTCTTGTTGAGTCTGGCTAATGGTTTATCAATTTTGTTTATCTTCTCAAAGAACCAGTTTTTAGTTTTATTGATGTTTGCTATCATTTCACTCATTTCTTTTTCATTTATTTCTAATCTGATCTTTATGATTTCTTTCCTTCTGCTAACTTTGGGATTTTTTATGTTCTTCTTTCTCTAATTGCTTTAGGTGTAAGGTTAGGTTGTTTATTCGAGATGTTTCCTCTTTCTTAAGGTAGGATCGTATTGCTATTAACTTACCTCTTAGTAGTGCTTTTGCTGCATCCCATAGGTTTTGGGTCGTCGTGTCTCCAGTGTCATTTGTTTCTAGGTGTTTTTTGATTTCCTCTTTGATTTCTGCAGTGATCACTTCTTTATTAAGTAATGTATTGTTTAGCCTCCATGTGTTTGTATTTTTTACAGATCTTTTCCTGTAATTGATATCTAGTCTCATAGTGTTGTGGTCGGAAAAGATAGTTGATATAATTTCAATTTTCTTAAATTTACCAAGGCTTGATTTTTGACCCAAGATTTGATCTATCCTGGAGAATGTTCCATGAGCACGTGAGAAAAATGTGTATTCTGTTGTTTTTGGATGGAAGGTCCTATAAATATCTATTAAGTCCATCTTCTTCAATGTTTCATTTAAAGCTTGTGTTTCCTTATTTATATTCATTTTGTATGATCTGTCCATTGGTGAAAATTGGGTGTTAAAGTCCCCTACTATGAATGTGTTACTGTCGATTTCCCCTTTTATGGCTGTTAATATTTGCATTATGTATTGGCTCCTATGTTGGGTGCATAAATATTTACAATTCTTATATCTTCTTTATTGACCGATCCCTTCATCATTATGTAGTGTCCTTCTTTGTCTCTTCTCATAGTTTTTATTTTAAAGTCTATTTTGTCTGATATGAGAATTGTTACTCCAGCTTTCTATTGGTTTCCATGTGCATGGAATTTCTTTTTCCATACCCTTACTTTCAGTCTGTGTATGTCTCTAAGTTTGAAATGGGTGTCTTGTAGACAGCATATATATGGGTCTTGTTTTTGTATACATTCAGCCAGTCTGTGTCTTTTGGTGGGAGCATTTTGTCCATTTACATTTAACGTAATTATCCATCTGTATGTTCCTATTCCCATTTTCTTAATTGTTTTGGGTTCGTTATTATAGGTCTTTTCCTTCTCTTGTGTGTCCTGCCTAGAGAAGTTCCTTTAGCATTTGTTGTAAAGCTGGTTTGGTGGTGCTGAACTCTCTCAACTTCTGCTTTTCTGTAAAGGTTTTAATTTCTCCATCAAATCTGAATGAGATCCTTGCTGGTAGAGTAATCTTGGTTGCAGGTTTTTCTCCTTCATCACATTAAATATGTCCTGCCAGTTCCTTCTGGCTTGCAGAGTTTCTGCTGAAAGTTCAGTTGTTAACCTTATGGGGATTCCCTTGTGTGTTATTTGTTGTTTTTCCCTTGCTGCTTTTAATATGTTTTCTTTGTATTAAATTTTTGACAGTTTGATTAATATGTTTCTTGGCGTATTTCTCCTTGGTTTTATCCTGTATGGGACTCTCTGTGCTTCCTGGACTTGATTAACTATTTCCTTTCCCATATTAGGGAAGTTTTCAACTATAATCTCTTCAAATATTTTCTCAGTCCCTTTCTTTTACTCTTCTTCTTCTGGAACCCATATAATTTGAATGATGGTGCATTTAATGTTGTCCCAGAGGTCTCTGAGACCGTCCTCAGTTCTTTTCATTCTTTTTTCTTTATTCTGCTCTGCAGCAGTTATTTCCACTATTTTATCTTCCAGGTCACTTTTCCATTCTTCTGCCTCAGTTATTCTGCTAGTGATCCCATCTAGAGAATGTTTAATTTAATTTATTGTGTTGTTCATCATTTCTTGTTTCATCTTTAGTTCTTCTAGGTCCTTGTTAAATGTTTCTTGCATTTTGTCTATTCTATTTCTGAGATTTTTGATCATCTTTACTATCATTATTCTGAATTCTTTTTCAGGTAGTCTGCCTATTTCCTCTTCCTTTTTTAGGTCTGGTGGGTTTTTATCTTGCTCATTTATCTGCTGTGTGTTTTTCTGTCTTCTCATTTTGCTTATCTTACTGTGTTTGTTGTCTCCTTTTTGCAGGCTGCAGGTTCGTAGTTCCCGTTGTTATTGGTGTCTGTCCCCAGTGGCTAAGGTTGGTTCAGGGGGTTGTGTAGGCTTCCTATTGGAGGGGACTAGTGCCTATGTTCTGGTGGATGAGGCTGGATCTTATCTTTCTGGTCGTCAGGTCCACGTCTGGTGGTGTATTTTGGGGTGTTTGTGGACTTATTTTGATTTTAGGGAGCCTCTCTGTTAATGGGTTGTGTTGTGTTCCTGTCTTGCTAGTTGCTTGGCATTCGGTGTCCAGCACTGTAGCTTGCTGGTTGGTGAGTAAAGCTGGGTGCTGGTGTTGAGATGGAGATCTCTGGGAGATTTTCGACGTTTGATATTATGTGGAGCTGGGAAGTCTCTTATGGACCATTGTCCTGAAGTTGGCTCTCCCACCTCAGAGGCAGAGCCCTGACTCCTGGCTGGAGCACCAAGAGCCTTTCATCTACACAGCTCAGAATAAAATGGAGAAAAAGTAGAAAGAAAGAAAGAAAGAAAGAAAAAGAAAGAAAGAAAGGAAGAAAGAAAGAAAGAAAGAAAGAAAGAAAGAGAGAAAAAAGGAAAGACAGAAAGAAAGAAAGAAAGAAAGAAAGAAAGAAAGAAAGAAAGAAAGAAAAAAGGAAAGACAGAAAGAAAGGAAGAAAGAAAGAAAAAGAAAGAAAGGAGGGAGGGAGGGTGGGAGGGAGTAAGCAATGAAGGAAGGAAGGAGGGAAGGAAGGCAAGAAAGAAAGAAAGAAGATAAAATAAAGTAAATTAATATAAATTAAAATAGTTATTAAAATAAAAAATAGTTATTAAGAAAAAAAAATTTTTAAAAAATAAAAAAAGAATTGGACAGATAGAACCCTAGGACAAATGGTGTAAGCAAAGCTATACAGACAACATTTCACACAGAAGCATACACATACACATTCACAAAAAGTGGAAAAGGGGAAAAAGTCATAAATCTTGCTCTCAAAGTCCACCTTCTCAATGTGGGATGATTTGTTGTCTATTCATATATTCCACAGATGCAGGGTACATCAAGCTGATTGTCGAGCTTTAATCCACTGCTTCTGAGGTTGCTGGGAGAGTTTTCCCTTTCTCTTCTTTATTCTCAAGGTCCCCGGGTCTCAACCTTGGATTTGTTCCCACCTCTGTGTGTAGGTCACCAGAGGGCATCTGTTCTTCCCTCAGACAGTATGGGGTTAAAGGAGAAGCTGCTTCGGGGACTCTGGCTCACTCAGGCCTGGGGGAGGGATGGGTACGGAGTGTGGGCTGATCCTGCAGTGGCAGAGCCTGTGTGACATTGCACCAGCCTGAGACGCGCCGTGCATTCTCCCACGGAAGTTTTCCCTGGATCCCGGGACCCTGGCAGTGGCGGGCTGCACCGGCTCCCCGGAAGCGGGGTGTGGATAGTGACCTGTGCTCACACACAGGCTTCTTGGTGGTGGCAGCAGCAGCCTTAGCATCTCATACCCGTCTCTGGGCTCTGTGCTTTTAACCACTGCTCGTGCCCGTCTCTGGAGCTCCTTTAAGGAACACTCTTAATCCCCTCTCCTGGCTAGCTGTAGTGCACTAACCCCCTGCAGTCTGTGTTCATGCAGCCAACACCAGTCCTCTCCCTGTGCTCCAAGGGAAGCCAGAACCTCAACTCCCAGCCTCGCCCCACCCAGTGGGTGAGCAGAGAAGCCTTTCGGGCTGGTGAGTGCTGATCGGCACCAATCTTCTGTGCGGGAGTCTCTCCGCTTTGCCCTCCACAACCCTGTTGCTGTGCTCTCCTCCATGGCTCCAAAGCTTCCCCCTCTGCCACCCACAGTCTCCACCCGCGAAGGGACCTCCTAGTGTGTGGAAACCTTTCCTCTTTCACAGCTCCCTCCCACTGGTGCAGGTCCCGTCCCTATCCTTTTGTCTCTGTTTATTCTTTTGCCCTACCCATGTACGTACGGACTTTCTTGCCTTTTGGGAGGTCTGAGGTCTTCTGCCAGCATTCAGTAGGTGTTCTGTAGGAGTTGTTCCACGTGTACATGTATTTCTGGTGTTTCTGTGGGGAGGAAGGTGATCTCCACATATTACTCTTCCGCCATCTTCTCATCCCTCCCCTATGGTTTTTTTTTTTTTTTTTTTTTTTTGTCGTATGCGGGCCTCTCACTGCTGTGGCCTCTCCCATTGTGGAGCACAGGCTCCGGATGTGCAGTGTCTGTGGCCATGGCTCACATGCCCAGCTGCTCCGTGGCATGTAGGGTCTTCCTGGACTGGGGCATGAACCCGCGTCCCCTGCATTGGCAGGCGGACTCTCAACCACTATGCCACTGGGGAAGCCCTCCCCTATGTTTTATTCTAGGAGTTTTATAGTTTTTTTCTTGCATTTAGCTCTTTAATTCATTTTGAGTTAAGTTTTTTATATGATATAACGTAAGGGTCTAACATCATGCCAGTTTACCTGACACCATTTGTGGAAGAGACTGTCCTTTCCCCATTGTGTAGTCTTGGTACTCTTATCAAAAATCATTTACTGAAATATGCATAGGTTTATTTCTGGGCTCTATTCTGTTGCATTGGTCTGTATATCTGTTTTTATGCCAGTGGCACACATTTTGATTACTGTTGCTTTGTAGTATGTTTTGAAAATAGGAAGTGTGAGACCTCTAACTTTATTCTTCTTTTTCAAGATCGATTTTGCTATTTGGGATCCTTAGAGATTCCATATGAATTTTAGATTTTAGGATCATTCTATTATTTCTGCAAAATATTACTTCAGGATTTTGATTGGAACTGCATTGAATCTGTAGATCACTTTGGGTAGTGTGGAGTTTTGTTTTTTTTTTTTGCTGTACACAGGCCTCTCACTGTTGTGGCCTCTCCCGTTGTGGAGCACAGGCTCCGGACGTGCAGACTCAGTGGCCATGACTCATGGGCCCAGCTGCTCCGCGGCGTGTGGGATCTTCCCAGACCGGGACACGAACCTGTGTCCCCTGCATTGTCAGGCAGACTCTCAACCACTGTGTCACCAGGGAAGCCCAGTGTGGACATTTTAACAATATTAAGTCTTCCAATCGACAAGCATGGAATATCAATTCTACTTATTTGTATCTTCTTTGACTTCTTTTAACAATGTTTTCTAGTTTTCGGTGTACAAGTCTTTCACCTCCTTGTAAGTTTATTCCTGAGTATTTTATCCTTCTAGATGCTATAGTGAATGGGATTGTTGTCTTATTTTCCTTTTTGGATTGGTCATTTTTAGCTTATAGAAATGCAACTGATTTTTGTATGTTGATTTTGTATCCTGAAACATTACTGAAATTGTTTATTGTAACAGTTTTTTGGTGGAATCCTTAGAATTTTCTACATATAAGATCATGTCATCTGTGAACAGAGATAATTTTACTTCTTCTTTTCCAATTTGGATGCCTTTTATTTCTTTTTCTTGTCTGATTTCTCTGGTTAGGACCTTCAGTACTGGAGAACAGTTTTAAGAATGACTTTACTGGATTGAGTCCTAGGGGCCAGTGTTCAAGAGATATTTTTTTCTCAATCATAATTACTTTGGGTCATAGTAAAGATTAAAATGAAACATAGCATGTAACGCACAATAATTGGTGCATAGTAACTTCTATATTTTGTTATTACAGTTGTTCCTATGTTTGAGAGGTGAAACTTGGAACCTAACCCTGGAAAATAAAAGGATGAAGTTGTAACTCCCTAAAGATGTGGTTCTCAATCTGGCTACTTACTGGAATCACCTGGGGAAACTTTTTCAAACTTCCAAGACCAAACAAATTACATCAGAACCCTTAGGAGTGGGAATCAGGCATCAGTATTTTTAAAGTTGCCCAGTTGATTCCAATATTTAGCTAAGCATTTATATATATATATATATATGTGTGTGTGTGTGTGTGTGTGTGTGTGTGTGTGTGTACATATATATATATACATTTATATTTATTAATCTATATTTACATTTATATATTTAATGATTTTGGCTTCCATTAATTTTGCATGTCTATGTTTTTCTCGACTGTATATTTTACTTAGATATATTGTTTGGAATGATTCACTGGTTCTCAATGATGGCTACACATTAGAATCACCTGTGGGGTTTTAAAAAATTCCACTTCCCCATCCCAGACCAATAAAATCAGTTTGGGGGCTGAGGCCTGCATAGTCCTTCTTTTGTTTTGTTTTTATTTTACATTGTTTTAAAGCTCCTCTGGTATATAACCCATGTTGAAGACCATTAATTTACCTGAAAGGAAATTTGTGCTTGTGAGACTAAGACACTGCAGAGTTTTAATTGCTATAGATATAACCTAATTCTTTAGTTAGAATCTAAATATGTGAGCTTTTCTGGGTCAAACTATCCTGTAGTAATCACCTCTTATGGTTTATTAAGTGCCATTATATACATTTGATATTTATAATAAATTCACATGGCAGGCATAATTTTCCCCATTTTACAGGTGAGGCAACTGGTACAGAGAGTTGAAGTACGTTCCCTAAGGTTACCCTATTGGCAGAGCTGAATTTGTACCCAGGTTTCCTATTGCACAGTGTTGTTCTATAATATGCCATGCACACAACCTTGAAAAAAATATTTTCCCTCCAGTATGAGTACATACTCTCTTTCAGTCTTTTAACCAGAATAAATAATCACCCAATTTGAGTAGAATCTTTTTTGATCCAACCCTCTTTTTCTATATCTATTCAGTTTCAACTCAGGTTTGCCATTAACTTTCTATGTGTTTCAAGGAGGAAGGATTGCTAACTATGTCTGCTTGTAGATCAAGTGAGATAATTACTGAGAATTCAGGCCACTCCTTTCATTCTTTCTTTAAAAAAAGAAAACTTCAGTTTTTTGGAGCAATTTAGATTTACAGAAAAATTGAGATGTTTTCCCATATACACCCTCATCCACCCTCCCCCTGCCCTGTTCAGTTTCTCCTGTTATTGACATCTTGCATTAGTGTGATACATTTCTTACAATTGATGACCCAATATTGAAACATTATTATGATTAAGTTCATCATTTACATTAGGGTTCACTCTTGGTTTTGTACGTTTTATGGGTTTGGACAAATGTATCCATCAGTATGGTATCATATAGAATATTTTTATAGCCCTAAAATGCCTGCATGCTTTGCCCATTCATATCTCCTCCCACCCCCCAACTCCTGGAATCATAGATCTTTTTTCTGCCTCCAGAGTTTTGCCTTTTCCAGAATGCCACGGGGTTGGAATCATACAGTACGTAGCCTTTTCATATTTGCTTATTTCATTTAGCAATATACATTGAAGATTTCTCCATGTCTTTTCATGGCTTGATAGCTCATTTTTTAAATCACTGAATAGTATTCTAATGACTGAATGTAACACAGTTTCGTTATCCATTCACTTATTAAAGCATATCTTGGTTGCTTCCAAGTTTTGGCAATTATGAATAAAGTTGCAATAAATGTGTGCACGTTTTATGTGGGCATAAATTTTCAACTGATTGGGGCACATACCAAGGAGCACAGTTGCTGTATTTTATGGTAAGATTATGTTTAGTTTTGTATGAAACCACCAAAATGTCTTCCAAAGTGACTGTACTGTTTTGCATTCCCATAAGCAATGAATGAGAGTTCCCTTTGCTCTACATCCTCACCAGCATCTGTTGTCAGTGTTTAGGATTTTGGCTATTCTAATAGGTGTATAGTGGTATCTCATTGTTGTTTTAATTTCCATTTCCTTCATGACTTATGATGTGGAGCATCTTTTCATATGCTTATGTGCCATCTTCATATCTTCTTTTTTTTAAATTTATTTTTGGCTGTGTTGGGTCCTCATTGCTGTGCCCAGGCTTACTCTACTTGTGGTGAGAGGGGGCTACTCTTTGTTGTGGTGTGCCAGCTTCTCATTGCAGTGGCTTCTCTCATTGTGGAGCACAGGTTCTAGGCACACGGACTTCAGTATTTGCAACACGTGGGCTCTAGAGCTCAAGCACAGGAGTTGTGGTGCATGGGCTTAGTTGCTCCACGGCATGTTGGATCTTCCTGCACCAAGGCTCGAACCCATGTACCCTGCATTGAGAGGCGATTCTTAACCACTGCACCACCAGGGAAGTCCTGCATATCTTCTTTAGTGAGATGTCTATTCAGAACTTTGCCGATTTGTTTATTGGGTTGTCTGTTGTCTTATTGCTGAGTTTTAATTGTTCTTTATATATATGTATACCAGTCATTTTTCAGATATGTGTTTTTTTAACATCTTTATTAGAGTATAATTGCATTACAATGTTGTGTTAGTTTCTGTTGTATAACAAATTGAATCAGCTATGTGTATACATATATCCCCATATCCCTGCCCTCTTGCATCTCCCCGCCACCCTCCCTATCACACCCCTCTAGGTGGTCACAAAGCACTGAGCTGATCTGCCTGTGCTATGTGGCTGCTTCCCACTAGCTATCTATTTACATTTGGTAGTGTATATATGTCAGTGCTACTCTATCACTTAATTCCAGCTTACACTTCCCCCTCCCGTGTCCTCAAGTCCATTCTCTAGATCTACGTCTTTATTCCTGTCCTGTCCCTAGGTTCATCAGAACTATTTTTTTTGATTCCATATATATGTGTTAGCATATGGTGTTTGTTTTTCTCTTTCTGACTTACTTCACTGTGTATGACAGACTCTACGTTCATCCACCTCACCTCAAATAACTCAATTTCATTTCCTTTTATGGCTGAGTAATATTCCACTGTATATATGTGCCACATATTCTTTATCCATTCATCTGTCAATCGACACTTAGGTTGCTTCCATGTCCTGGCTACTGTAAATAGTGTTGCAATGAACACTGTGGTATATGACTCTTTGAATTATGGATTTCTCGGGGTATATGCCCAGTAGTGGGATTGCTGGGTCATATGGTAGTTATATTTTTTACTTTTAAGGAACCTCCATACTGTTCTCCATAGTGGCTGTATCAATTTACATTCCCATCAAGAGTGCAAGAAGGTTCCCTTTTCTCCACACCCACTCCAGCATTTATTGTTTGTACATTTTTTGATGATGGCTATTCTGACAGGTGTGTGGTGATACCTAATTGTAGTTTTGATATGCCTTTCTCAAATGATTAATGATGTTGAGCATCCTTTCATGTGTTAGTTGGCGATCTGTATATCTTCTTTGGAGAAATGTCTATTTAGGTCTTCTGCACATTTTTGGATTAGGTTGTTGTTTTTTTTTTTGTTACTGAGCTGCATGAGCTGCTAGTAAATTTTGGAGATTAATCCTTTGTTAATTGCTTCATCTGCAAATATTTTCTCCCATTCTGAGTGTTGTCTTTTCGTCTTGTTTATGGTTTCCTTTGCTGTGCAAAAGCTTTTAAGTTTCATTAGGTTCCACTTGTTTATTTTTGTTTTTATTTCCATTTCTCTAGGAGATGGGTTAAAAAGGATCTTGCTGTGATTTATGTAATAGTGTTCTGCCTATGTTTTCCTCTAAGAGTTTGATCATGTCTGGCCTTAAATTTATGTCTTTAATCCATTTTGAGTTTATTTTTGTGTATGGTGTTAGGGAGTGTTCTAATTTCATACTTTTACTTGAGGCTGTCCAGTTTTCCCAGCACCACTTATTGAAGAGACTGTCTTTATTCCACTGCATATTCTTGCCTACTTTATCAAAGATAAGGTGACCATATGTGGGTGGCTTTATCTCTGGGATTTCTATCTTGTTCCATTGACCTATATTTCTGTTTTTCTGCCAGTAGTGTACTGTCTTGATTACTGTAGCTTTGTAGTATAGTCTGAAGTCAGGGGGCCTGAATCCTCCTGCTACGTTTTTCTTTCTCAAGATGCTTTGGCTCTTCAGGGTCTTTTGTGTTTCCATACAAATTGTGCAATTTTTTGTTCTCATTCTTTGAAAAATGCCATTGGTTGTTTGATAGGGATTGCATTTAATCTGTAGATTGCTTTGGATTCTATAGTCATTTTCACAATGTTGATTCTTCCAATCCAAGAACATGGTATATCTCTCCATCTGTTTGTATCATCTTTAGTTTTTCATCAGTGACTTATACTTTTCTGCCTACAGGTCTTTTGTCTCCTAGGGTAGGTTTATTCCTAGGTATTTTATTATTTTTGTTGCAGTGGTAAATGGAAATGTTTCCTTAATTTCTCTTTCAGATTTTTCATCATGAGTGTATAGGAATGCCAGGGATTTCTGTGAATTAATTTTGTGTCCTGCAACTTTACCAAATTCATTGATTAGCTCTAGTAGTTTTCCAGTAGCATCTTTAGGATTCTCTATGTATACTATCATGTCATCTGCAAACAGTGACAGCTTTACTTCTTCTTTTCCAATTTGAATTCCTTTTTTTTTTCTTCTCTGATTGCTGTAGTGAAAACTTCCAAAACAATGTTGAATAATAGTTGTGAGAGTGGGCAACCTTGTCTTGTTTCTGATCTTAGTGGATATAGTTTCTGTTTTTCACCATTGAGAATGATGTTGGCTGTGGGTTTGTCCTATGGGGCCTTTATTATGTTGAGGTAGGTTCCCTCTATGCCTACTTTCTGAAGAGTTTTTATCATAAATGGGTGTTGAATTTTGTCAAAAGCTTTTTCTGCATCTATTGTGATTATCATGTGGTTTTTCTCCTTCAGTTTGTTAATATGGTGTATTGCATTGATTGATTCATGTATATTGAAGAATCCTTGCATTCCTGGGATAAACCCCTCTTGATCATGGTGTATGATTCTTTTAATGTGCTGTTGGATTGTGTTTGCTAGTATTTTGTTGAGGAGTTCTGCATCAATATTCATCAGTGTTATTAGACTGTAGTTTTCTTTCTTTGTGACATATTTGTCTGGTTTTGGTATCAGGGTGATGGTGGCTTCATAGAATGTGATTGGGAGTGCTCCTCCCTCTGCTATAGTTTGGAAGAGTTTGAGAATGGCAGGTGTTAGCTCTTCTATAAATGTTTGAAAGAATCCTCCTGTGAATCCATCTGATCCTGGGCTTTTCTTTGTTGGAAGCTTTTTTTATCACAGTCTCAATGTTAGTGCTTGTGATTGGTCTGTTTATATGTTCTATTTCTCCCTGGTTCAGTCACAGAACGTTGTACTTTCCTCAGAATTTGTCCATTTCTTCCAGGTGGTCCACTTTATTGGCATATAGTTGCTTGTAGTAATCTCTCATGATCCTTTGTATTTCTGCGGTGTCACTTGTTACTTTTCCTTTTTCATTTGTAATTCTGTTCGTTTGAGTCTTCTGCCTTTTTTTCTTGATGAGTCTGGCTAATGGTTTATCAGTTTTGTTTATCTTTTCAAAGAACCAGCTTTTAGTTTTATTGATCTTTGCTACTGTTTCCTTAATTTCTTTTATTTCATTTCTTTCATGTATTTCTGATATGATCTTTATGATTTCCTTCCTTCTGCTAACTTTGGGGTTTTTTTGTTATTTTTTCTCTAATTGCTTTAGGTGCAAGGTTAGGTTGTTTATTTGAGATGTTTCTTGTTTCTTGACGTAGGACTGTATTGCTATAAACTTCTGTCTTAGAACTGCTTTTGCTGCATCCAATAGGTTTTGGGTCATTGTGTTTTCATTGTCATATGTTTCTTGGTAATTTTTGATTTCCTCTTTGATTTCTTTAGTGATCTTTGGTTATTTGGTAGTGTATTGTTTAGCCTCTGTGTGTTTGTATTTCTTTCAGGTTTTTTTCTGTAATTGATATCTAGTCTGATAGCATTGTGGTCATGAAAGATACTTGATAAAATTTCGATTTTCTTAAATTTACCAAGGCTTGATTTGTGACCCAATATATGATCTATTCTGGAGAATGTTCCATGAGCACTTGAGAAGAAAGAGTATTCTGTTTTTTTGGGGTATGGAATGCCCTATAACTATCAATTAAGTCCATCTTGTTTTATGTGTAATTTACAGCTTGTGTTGCCTTATTTATGTTCATTTTGGATGATCTGTCCATTGGTGAAACTGGGGTGTTAAAGTCCCCTACTCTTATGTGCTGCTGTTGATTTCCCCTTTTATGGCTGTTAGCATTTGCATTATGTATTGAGGTGCTCTTATACTGTGTTCATAAATATTTACAATTGTTATATCTTGTTCTTGGATTGATCCCTTGATCATTATGTAGTGTCTTTCTTTGTCTCTTGGAAGAGTCTTTATTTTAAAGTCTATTTTGTCTGATATGAGAAATGCTACTCCAGGTTTATTTTGATTTCCATTTTCATGGAATATCTTTTTCCATACCCTCATGTCCAGTCTGTATGTGTCCCTAGGTCTGAAATGGGTCTCTTGTAGACAGCGTATATATGGGTCTTGTTTTTGTATCCATTCAGCCAGTCTCTGCCTTTTAGTAGGAGCATTTAATCCATTCACTTTTAAGGTAGTTATCGATATGTATGTTCCTATTACCATTTTCTTAATTGTTTTGGCTTTGTTGTTGTAGGTCTTTTCCTTCTCTTGTGTTTCCTGCCTAGAGCAGCTCCTTTAGCATTTGTTGTAAAAGTGGTTTTGTGGTGATGAATTATCTTAACTTTTGCTTGTTTGTAAAGATTTTAATTTCTCCATCAAATGTGAATGGGATCCTTGCTGGGTGGAGTCATCTTGGTTGTAGGATTTTCCCTTTTATCACCTTAAATATGTCCTGCCACTGCCTTCTGGCTTGCAGTGTTTCTGGTGAAAGATCAGCTGTTAACCTTATGGGGATTTCCTTGTATGTTATTTGTTGTTTTTCCCTTGCTGCTTTTAATATTTTTCTTTGTATTTAATTTTTGATAGTTTGATTAATATGTGTCCTGGCATGTTTATCCTTGGATTTATCCTGTATGGGACTCTCTGTGCCTCCTGGACTTGATTGACTATTTCCTTTCCCATATTAGGGACGTTTTCAACTATAATCTCTTCAAATATTTTCTCAGTCCCTTTCTTTTTCTCTTCTTCTTCTGGGACCCCTATAATTCCACTGTTGGTGCATTTAATGTTGTCCCATAGGGGTCTGAGACTGTCCTCAATTCTTTTCATTCTTTTTTCCTTTTTCTGCTCTGAGGTAGTTTTTTCCACTATTATCTTCCATGTCACTTTTCCATTCTTCTGCCTCAGTTATACTGGTATTGATTCCTTCTAGAGAATTTTTAATGTCATTTATTGTGTTGTTCATCATTGTTTCTTTGCTCTTTTGTTCTTATAGGTCCTTGTTAAGTGTTTCTTGTATTCTCTCCATTCTATTTCCAATATTTTGGATCACCTTTACTATCCTTATTCTGAATTCTTTTTCAGGTAGACTGCCTATTTCCTCTTCATTTGTTTGGTCTGGTGGGTTTTTACCTTGCTTCTTCATCTTCTGTGTGTTTGTCTGTCTTCTCATTTTGCTTAACTTACTGTGTTTGGTGTCTCCTTTTTGCAGGCTGCAGGTCCGTAGTTCCCATAGTTTTTGGTGTCTGACCCCAGTGGTTAAGGTTGGTTCAGTGGGTTGTGTAGGCTTTCTGGTGAAGGGGACTGGTGCCTGTTTTCTGTTGCGTAAGCCTGGATATTCTCTTTCTGGTGGGCAGGACTGCATTCAGTGGTTTGTTTTTGGGTGTCTGCTACCTTATTATGATTTTATGAAGCCTCTCTGCTAATGGGTGGGGTTGTGTTCCTATGTTGCTAGTTGTTGGAATCTGGTGTCAAGCACTGAAGCTTGCTGGTTATTGAATGGAGCTGGGTCTTAGTGTTGAGATGGAGCTATCTGGGAGAGTTTTCGCCATTTGATGTTATGTGGAGCTGGGAGGTCTCTTGTCAATCAATGTTCTGAACTCAGCTCTCCCACGTCAGAGGCACAGGTCTGAAACCTGGTCAGAGTACCAAGATCCTTTCATCCACGCAGCTCAGAAGAAAAGGGAGAAGAAAGATAGAAAGAAAGAAAGAAAAATAAATAAATAAATAAAATAAAGTTATTAAAATAAAAAATAAACATTATTAAAAATTAAGAAAAAATAAAAAGTAATAAGAAAAGAAAGAAAGAAAGAAGAGAGCACCCAAACCGAAAAACAAATCTACCAATGATAATATATTCTGAATACTAAACTAAGATAAACATAAACCATAAACAAGTTAGATGCAGAAAGTAAACCCCAAGTCTACAGTTGCTCCCAAAATCCACTGCCTCAATTTTGGGATGATTAGTTGTCTATTCAGGTATTCCACAGATGCAGTGTACATCAAGTTGATTGTGGAGATTTAATCCACTGCTCCTGGGGCTGTTGGGAGAAATTTCCCTTTCTCTTCTTTTTTCCCACAGGTCCTGGGGTTCAGCTTTTGATTTGACCCCACCTCTGTGTGTAGGTCACCTGAGGGCATCTGTTCTTCATTCAGACTGGACAGGGGTAAAGTAGTAGCTGATTAGGTGGCTCTGGCTCACTCAGGCTGGGGGGAGGAAGGGTTATATAATGCGGGGTTATATAATGCGGGGCAGGCCTTTGGCAGCAGAGGCCGGTGTGACGTTGCAGCAGCCTGAGGCGTGCCGTTTGTTCTCCCGGTGAAGTTTTCCTTGGATTACAGGACCCTGGCAGTGGCAGGCTGTGTGTGCTCCTGGGAGGAGCATGCTCCTGCTTGCACACAAGCTTCTTGGTGGCTGCAGCAGCAACCTTATCATTTCATGCCCGTCTTGGTGTCTGCGCTGATAGTCACGGATCACGTCCAACTCTGGAGCTCGTTTAGGCAGTGCTCTGAATCCCCTCTCCTCCTGCACCCCAAAACAATGGTCTCTTGCCTCTTAGGCAGTTCCAGACCTTTTCCTGGGCTCCCTCCCTGTTAGCTGTGGTGCACTAGCCCCTTTCAGGCTGTCTTCACACAGCCAAACCCAGTCCTCTCCCTGGGATCTGAACTTCAAAGCTGGAGCCTCAGCTCCCTTCTCCCACCCGTTCCAGTGGGTAAGCAGACAAGCCTCTCAGGCTGCTGAGTGCTGGTTGGCACTGATACTCTGTGCGGGAATCTCTCCGCTTTGCCCTCTGCATCCTTACTGCTGCATTCTCATCTATGGCTCCGAAGCTTCCCACCCCCCCATCTTTGCCAGTGAAGGGGCTTCCTAGTGTGGGGAAAGATTTCCTCCTTCACAGCTCCAACCCTGTGGTGCAGGTTCTGTCCCTATGCTTTTGTCTCTGTTTTTTCTTTTGCCCTACCCTGGTACATGGGGAGTTTCTTGCCTTTTGGGAAGTCTGAGGTCTTCTGCCAGCGTTCAGTAAGTATTCTGTAGGAGTTGTTCCGCATGTAGATGTATTTCTGATGTATTTGTAGGGGGAAGGTGATCTCCAAGTCTTACTCCTTCACCATCTTGAAGGTCTACCTTCCTTACTGATCTTAATCATTTCTAGTTTTTGACTTAAAGTGAGAGACATGCTTCTCTTCCTTTTACTTGAACAGTAGAAGCCATTGTAGTGTTGTTAATTGGCCTATTTTCAATACTGTGGTGTCTCAGGGAATAGGGAGGCCCCAAGGAGAGGGAGAGAGAAGGGGAATGGCTGTTGGTGGAGTAGTGAGAACACAGACAACATTTATTGATTGAGTTCCCTGTCTTGTATACACATGGTTAATGTCATCCCCAAACAATTATAATAGAAGCATCAAAGATCACTGATTACACATCACCATAACAAATATAATAATAAGGAAAGGTTTGAAACATTGTGAGAATTAGCAAAATTTGGCACAGAGACATGAAATGAGCAAATCCTTTTGGAAAATGGCACAGATAGAATTGTTAGACACAGGTTTGCCACAAACCTTCAATTTGTATAAAACTAAATATCTGCAGAGAGCAATGAAACACATTAAAACAAGGTATGCCTGGACCTATTAATTTATCCCCCTTTTCTTCTATTTCCCTTCCTTATTATATGCAAGCATTCTAATGTGACTAATGTTATATTTGAATATGTCTTTTTTTAAAACATCTTTTTCGGAGTATAATTGCTTTAAAATGATGTGTTAGTTTCTGCTTTATAACAAAGTGAATGAGTTATACACACACATATGTTCCCATATCTTTTACCTCTTGCATCTCCCTCCTTCCCACCCTCCCTATGCTACCCCTCTAGGTGGTCACAAAGCACCGAGCTGATCTCCCTGTGCTATCCGGCTGCTTCCCAGTAGCTATCTATTTTGCGTTTGGTAGTGTATATATGTCCATGCCACTCTCTCACATTGTCCCAGCTTACCATTCCCCCTCCCTGTATCCTCAGGTCCATTCTCTAGTAGGTCTGTGTCTTTATTCCCGTCTTGCCCCTAGGTTCTTCATGACCTTATTTTTTCTTAATTCCATATATGTGTGTTAGCATACGGTATTATTTTTCTCTTTCTGACTTACTTCCCTCTATATGACAGACTCTAGTTCCATCCACCTCACTACAAATAATTCAATTTCATTTCTTTTTACAGTTGAGTAATATTCCATTGTATATATGTGCCATATTTTCTTCATCCATTTATCTGTTGATGGACAATTAGATTGCTTCCATGTCCTGGCTATTGTAAATAGAGCTGCAATGAACATTTTGGTACATGACTCTTTTTGAATTATGGTTTTCTCAGGGTATATGCCAAGTAGTGGGATTGCTCGGTCATATAGTAGTTCTATTTTTAGTTTTTAAGGAACCTCCATACTGTTCTCCATAGTGGCTGTATCAATTTACATTCCCACCAACAGTGCAGGAGGGTGCCCTTTTCTCCACACCCTCTCCAATGTTTATTGTTTGTAGATTTTTGATGATGGCCATTCTGACCGGTGTGAGATGATATCTCATTGTAGTTTTGATTTGCATTTCTCTAATGATTAATGATGTTGAGCATTCTTTCATGTGTTTGTTGGCAGTCTGTATATCTTCTTTGGAGAAATGTCTATTTAGGTCTTCTGCCCATTTTTGGATTGGATTGTTTGTTTTTTTGTTATTGAGCTTCATGAGCTGCTTGTAAATTTTGGAGATTAATCCTTTGTCAGTTGCTTCATTTGCAAATATTATCTCCCATTCTGAGGGTTGTCTTTTGGTGTTGTTTATGGTTTCCTTTGCTGTGCAAAAGCTTTTAAGATTCATTAGGTCCCATTTGTTTATTTTTGTTTTTATTTCCATTTCTCTAGGAGGTGGGTGTAAAAGGATCTTGCTGTGATTTATGTCATAGAGTGTTCTGCCTATGTTTTCCTCTAAGACTTTGATACTGTCTGGCCTTACATTTAGGCCTTTAATCCATTTTGAGTTTATTTTTGTGTATGTTGTTAAGGAGTGTTCTAATTTCATTCTTTTACATGTAGCTATCCTGTTTTCCCAGCACCACTTATTTAAGAGGCTGTCTTTTCTCCAGTGTATATTCTTGCCTCCTTTATCAAAGATAAGGTGACCGTAAATGCGTGGGTTTATTGCTGGGTATTCTATCCTGTTCCATTGATCTATATTATTATTTTTGTGCCAGAACCATACTGGCTTGATTGCTGTAGCTATGTAGTATAGTCTTAAGTCAGGGAGCCTGATTCCTCCAGCTCCATGTTTCTTTCTCAAGATTGATTTGGCTATTCAGGTTATTTTGTTTTTCCATACAAATTGTGAACATTTTTGTTCTAGTTCTGTGAAAAATGCCAGTGTTAGTTTGATAGAAAGCTACAGGCCAATATCACTGATGAACATAGATGCAGAAATCCTCAACAAGATACTAGCAAACAGAATCCAACAGCACATTAAAAGGATCATACAACATGATCAAGTGGGATTTATCCCAGGAATGCAAGCATTCTTCAATATACGCAAATCAATCAATGTGATACACCATATTAACAAATTGAAGGAGAAAAACCACATGATCATCTCAATAGTTGCAGAGAAATCTTTCAACAAAATTCAACAAACATTTATGTTAAAATACCCTCCAGAAAGTAGGCATAGAGGGAACTTTCCTCAACATAATAAAGGCCATATATGACAAACCCACAGCCAACATCATCCTCAATGGTGAAAAACTGAAACCATTTCCACTAAGATCAGGAAAAAGAAATGGTTGCCCACTGTCACTACTCTTATTCAACATAGTTTTGGAAGTTTTTGGCACAGCAATGAGAGAAGAAAAAGAAATAAAAGCAATCCAAATTGGGAAAGGAGTAAAACTGTCACTGTTTGAAGATGACATTATACTATATATACAGAATCCTAAAGTTGCTACCAGAAATCTACTAGAGCTAATTAATGAATTTGGTATAATAGCGGGATACAAAATTAAGGCATAGAAATTTCTTGCATTCCTATACACTAATGATGAAAAATCTGAAAGTGAAATTAAGAAAACACTCCCATTTACCATTGCAACTAAAAGAATAACGTATCTAGGAATAAACCTACCTAAGGAGACAAAAGATCTGTGTGCAGAAAATTATGAGACACTGATGAAAGAAATTAAAGATGGTACAAATAGATGGAGAGATACACCATGTTCTTGGATTGGCAGAATCAACATTGTAAAAATGACTATACTACACAAAGCAATCTACAGATTCAATGAATATGTCCTTTAAAACATGATGGCTGTTTCGTATGCATGAATTTTTAATTTATGTAACTAGTGATCTCTGCAGTATATCATTCTGTTTCTTACTTTTTCACTAAATTATGCATTTCTTGGATCTATTCATGTTGCTATGTGTACCTCCAATGCATTGGTTCTAATACTTGCTTAATGCTCCACCACATCTGACCTATCTATTCTGCCAGTGATGGAAATGTTCATTCTTGTATATATCCTCTTTAGAACCTGTATGAAAATTTCTTTGGGCTCATTTTCAAGAATAGAATTCCTCTGTCATAGAGTGTACTTTTTTATGTGTATTTTGCTTATGTAGTACCAGATTGCCCTCCTAAATAGTCTCAATCTCTCTATACCCCCTCGCCCCCTGCCAGTTGTAGTAGATGAGGGTTCTTTTATCCCCACATCCCTATCAACACTTGGCATTTTCTAGCCTTCCAGTTTTTGCCAGTCTTACAGCCTTAAAGCAATATCTTTTGGTTTTAATTTTCGTTTATATGATTCCAATGTTTTGAGTGTCTCTTCATGGTTGTATGCTTATTGGATTTCCTATTCTGTAACTTGCCTTTTTATGTTTTGCCTTTTTTTCTATTACAGTCTCTGTCTTTTTCTCTTTGAATTACAGTAGTCCTTTATATTGTCTAGATAATAATCTCTTGTTTGGTTTTTCATTTTATTTTATTTTTTTATACACCAGGTCCTTATTAGTCATCAATATTATACACATCAGTGTATACGTGTCAGTCCAAATAGACCAATTCATCACAACACCACTACCACCCCTCTGCTGCTTTCCCCCCTTGGTGTCCATACATTTGTTCTCTACATCTGTGTCTCAATTTCTGCCCTGCAAACCGGTTCATCTGTACCAGTTTTATAGGTTCCACATATATGCGTTAATATATGATATTTGTTTTTCCCTTTCTGACTTACTTCACTCTGAATGACAGTCACTAGATCCATCCATGTCTCAACAAATGACCGAATTTCATTCCTTTATATGGCTGAGTAATATTCCATTGTATATACATACCACATCTTCTTTATCCATTCCTCTGTCGATAGGCATTTAGGTTGCTTCCATGATCTGGCTACTGTAAATAGTGCTGCAATGAACATTGGGGTGCATGTGTCTTTTTGAATTATAGTTTTATCTGGGTATATGCCCAGTAGTGGGATTGCTCAATCATATGGTAATTCTATTTTTAGTTTTTTAAGGAACCTCCATACTGTTCTGCATAGTGGCTGTATCAATTTACATTCCCCCCAACAGTGCAAGAGGGTTCCCTTTTCTCCACACCCTCTCCAGCATTTATTGTTTGTAGATTTTCTGATAATGCCCATTCTAACTGTTGTGAGGTGATACCTCATTGTAGTTTCGATTTGCATTTCTATAATAATTAGTGATGTTGAGCAGCTTTCCATGTGCTTCTTGGCCACCTGTATGTCTTCTTTGGAGAAATGTCTATTTAGGTCTTCTGCCCATTTTTGGACTGGGTTGTTTGTTTTCTAAATATCAAGCTGCATGAGCTGTTTATATATTTTGGAGACTAATCCTTTGTTGATTCATTTGCAAATATTTTCTCCCATTCTGAGGGTTGTATTTTAATCTTGTTTTTGGTTTCCTTTGCTGTGCAAAAACTTTGAAGTTTCATTAGGTCCCATTTGTTTATTTTTGTTTTTATTTCCATTACTCTAGGAGGTGGATCAAAAAAGATACTGCAGTGATTTTTGCCAGAGTGTTCTGCCTATGTTTTCCTGTAAGAGTTTTATATTGTCCGGTCTTACATTCAGGTCTCAAATGCATTTTGAGTTTATTTTTGTGTATGGTGTTAGGGAGTGTTCTAATTTCATTCTTTTACATGTAGCTGTCCAGTTTTCCCAGCAACACTTATTGAAGAGACTGTCTTTTCACCATTGTATATCTTTGCCTTCTTTGTCATAGATTAGTTGACCATAGGTGCATGGGTTTATCTCTGGGTTTCTGTCTTGTTCCATTGATCTATGTTTCTGGTTTTATGCCAGTACCATATTGTCTTGATTACTGTAGCTTTGTGGTATAGTCTGAAGTCACTGAGTCTGATTCCTCCAGCTCCATTTTTTTCCCTCAAGACAGCTTTGGCTATTCGGGGTCTTTTTTGTCTCCATCCAAATTTTAAGATTTTTTTGTTCTAGTTCCTTAAAATATGCCACTGGTAATTTGATAGGGATTGAATTAATTCTGTAGATTGCTTTGGGTAGTATAGTCATTTTCACAGTATTGATTCTTCCAATCCAAGAACATGGGATATCTCTCCATCTGTTGGTTTCATCTTTAATTTCTTTCATAAGTGTCATAGTTTTCTGCATACTGGTCTTTGTCTCCCTAGGTAGGTTTATTCCTAGGTATTTTATTCTTTTTGTTGCAGTGGTAAATGGGAGTGTTTCCTTAATTTCTCTTTCAGATTTGTCATCATTAGTGTATAGCAATGCCAGAGATTTCTGTGCATTAATTTTGTATCCTGCAACTTTACCAAATTCATTGATTAACAATAGTAGTTTTCTGGTGGCAACTTTAGGATTCTCTCTGTATAATATCATGTCATCTGCAAACAGTGACAGTTTTACTAGTTCTTTTCCAATTTGTATTCCTTTTATTTCTTTTTCTTCTCTGATTGCTTGGCTAGGACTTCCAAAATCATGTTCAATATTAGTGCTGAGAGTGGACATCCTTGTCTTCCTGATCTTAGAGGAAATGCTTTCAGTTTTTCACCATTGAGAATGATGTTTGCTGTGGGTTTGTCATATATGGCCTTTATTATATTGAGGTAAGTTCCCTCTATGCACACTTTCTGGAGTGTTTTTATCATAAATGGGTGTTGAATTTTGTCAAAAGCTTTTTGCTTGTATTGAGATGATCATATGGTTTTTATTCTTCAATTTGTTAATATGGTTTATCACATTGATTGATTTACGTATATTGAAGAATCCTTGTATCCCTGGGATAAATCCTATGTGATCATGGTATATAATCCTTTTAATGTATTGTGGGATTCTGTTTGGTAGTATTTTGTTGAGGATATTTGTGTCTATATTCATCAATGATATTGTTATGTAATTTTCTTTTTATGTAGTATCTTTGTCTGGTATTGGTATCAGAATGATGGTGGCCTCGTAGAAGGAGTTAGGGAGTGTTCCTGCCTCTGCTATTTTTTGGAAGAGTTTGAGAAGGATGGGTGTTAGCTCTTCTCTAAATGTTTGATATAATTCACCTGTGTAGCCATCTGTTGCTACTTTTGTTTGTTGGAAGGTTTTCAATCACAGTTTCAATTTCATTCTTTTTGATTGTTCTGTTCATATTTTCTATTTCTTCCTAGTTCAGTCTTGGAAGGTTATATCTTTCTAAGAGTTTGTCAATTTCTTCCAGGTGTTCTATTTTATTGGCATAGAGTTTCTTGTAGTAGTCACTTAGGACGCTTTGTATTTCTGAGGTGTCTGTTGTAACTTCTCCTTTTTCATTTCTAATTTTATTGATTTGAGCTCTCTCCCTCTTTTTCTTGATGAGTCTGCCTAATGGTTTATCAATTTTCTTTATCTTCTCAAAGAACCAGCTTTTAGTTTTATTGATCATTGCTATTGTTTTCTTTGTTTCCATTTCATTTATTTCTGCTCTCATCTTTATGATTTCTTTCCTTCGGCTAACTTTGGGTTTTGTTCTTCTTTTTCTGGTTCCTTTAGGTGTAAGGGTAGATTTTTCTTTTTTCATGAGGTAGACTTGTATAGGTATAAACCTCCATCATAGAACTGCTTTTGCTGCATCCCATAGGTTTTGGATCATCATGTTTTCATTGTCATTTTTCTCTAGGTATTTTTTGATTTCCTCTTTGATTTCTTCAGTGATCTCTTTGTTATTTAGTAACTTATTGTTTAGCCTCCATGTGTTTGTATTTTTTACATTTTTTTCTCTGTAATTCATTTCTAATCTCATAGTGTTGTGGTCAGAAAAGATGCTTGAGAGAGCTGGAACTACCGCAGCTCGGGGTCTCTTCCCTCTGCCATCACAGAACTGCCCCAGAGGCCGAGGGGAGGGCAGCCTCACTGAGGCTGCCGGCTCTGCAGGGTCCCCAGTGCCCGAAGCCATGACAGTCATGAGGACGACGGGCCGGATACACCAGAAATACCTCTACACGTGGAACAACACCTACAGAACACCTACTGAATGCTGGCAGAAGACCTCAGACCTCACAAAGGGCAAGAAACTCCCCACATAACTGGGTAGGGCAAAAGAAAAAATGAAAAAACAGAGACAAAAGAATAGGGACGGGACCTGCACCAGTGGGAGGGAGCTGTGAAGGAGGAAATGTTTCCACACACTAGGAAGCCCCTTTGCATGTGGAGACTGTGGTTGGTGCAGTGGGGGAGCTTCGGATCCATGGAGCAGAGCGCAACAACAGGGGTACGGAAGGCAAAGTGGGGAGATTCCCACACAGAGGATCAGTGCCGACTGGCACTCACCAGCCTCAGAGGCTTGTCTGCTCACCCGCCGGGGCAGGCGAGGCTGCGAGCTGAGGCTTGGGGTTCGGTCGGAGTGCAGGGAGAGGACTGGTGTTAGCGGCGTGAACACAGCCTGAAGGGGTTAGTGCACCACGGCTAGCTGGGAGGGAGTCTGGGAAAAGGTCTGAAGCTGTTGAAGACGCAAGAGACTTTTTCTTCCCTATTTGTTTCCTGGTGCATGAGGAAAGGGGATTAAGAGCGCTACTTAAAGGAGCTCCAGAGACGGGCGCTTGCCAAGGCTAAAAGCACGGACCCCAGAGATGGGCATGAGACGCTAAGGCTGCGGCTGCCGCCACCAAGAAGCCTGCGTGTGAGCACAGGTCACTATTCACACCCCTCTTCTGGGGAGACTGTGCAGCCCACCACTGCCAGGATCCGGGTATCCAGGGACAACTTCCCTGGGAGAATGCATGGCGAGCCTCAGGCTGGTGCAATGTCACACTGGCCTCTGCCACCGCAGGCCTTCTACGCACTCCATGCCTGTCCCTTCCCCAGGTCTGAGTGAGCCAGAGTCCCCGAATCAGCGGCTCCTTTAACCCCATCCTGTTTGAGCGAAAAACAGACGCCCTCTGGCGACCTACACGAAGAGGCAGGACCAAATCCAAACACCTGGAAGCTGTGAGAACAAAGAAGAGAAAGGGAAATCTCTCCCAGCAGCCTCAGAAGCAGAATAAAGCTCCACAATCAACTTGATATACCCTGCATCTGTGGAATACATGAGCAAGATTTATGATTCTTTCCCCTTTTCCTCTTTTTGTAAGAGTGTATGTGTATTCTTCTGTATCAGATTTTTTCTGTATAGCTTTGCTTCCACTATTTGTCCTAAGGTTCTATTTGTCCGTTTTTTTTAAATTTATTTTCTTAATAATTATTTTTAATTTAATAACTTTATTATATTTTACTTTATCTTCTTTCTTTCTTTTTTCCTTCCCTCCCTCCTTCCTTCCATCCTTCCTTCCTCCCAGCTTCCCTCCCTCCATCCCTGCCTTCTTTCATTCTTTCCTTCTTTTCTTCTTCCTTCCTTCCTTCCTTTTCTCCTTTCTTTCTTTCATTCTTTCTTCCTACTTCTAGTAATTCTTTCTCTCTACTTTTTCTCACTTCTAGTCTGAGCCGTGTGGATGAAAGGCTCTTGGTGCTGCAGCCAAGAGTCAGTGCTGTGCCTCTGAGGTGGGAGAGCCAACTTCAGGACTCTGGTCAACAAGAGACCTCCCAGCTCCACATAATATCAAATGGCAAAAATATCCCAGAGATCTCGATTTCAACGCCAGCACCCATCTTCAATCAACGACCAGCAATGTACAGTGCTGGACACCCTATGCCAAACAACTAGCAAAACAGGAACACAACCCCATCCATTAGCAGAGAGGCTGCCTAAAATAGTAATAAGTCCACAGACACCCGAAAACACACCACCAGACGTGGACCTGCCCACCAGAGAGACAAGATCCACCCTCATCCAGCATAACACAGGCACTAGTCCCCACCACCAGAAAGCTGACACAATCCACTGAACCAACCTTAGCCACTGGGGACAGACACCAAAATCAACGAGAACTAAGAACCTGCAGCCTGCAAAAAGGAGACACCAAACACAGTAAGATAAACAAACTGAGAAGACAGAAAAACACACCGCAGATGAAGGAGCAAGATAAAAACCAACCAGACCTAACAAATGAAGAGGTAATAGTCAGTCTACCTGAAAAAGAATTCAGAATAAGGATAGTAAAAGTGATCCAAAATCTTGGAAATAGAATAGAGAAAATGCAAGAAACATTTAACAAGGACCTAGAAGAACTAAAGATGAAACAAACAACGATGAACAACACAATAAATGAAATGAAAAATACTCTAGATGGGATCAATAGCAGAATAACTGAGGGAAAAGAACGGATAAGTGTCCTGGAAGATACAATAGTGGAAATAACTACTGCAGAGCAGAATAAAGAGAAAGGAATTAAGAGAACTGAGGACAGTCTCAGAGACCTCTGGGGCAACATTAAACGCAACAACATTCAAAGTATAGGGGTTCCAGAAGAAGAAGAGAAAAAGAAAGTGACTGAGAAAATATTTGAAGATATTATAGTTGAAAACTTCCCTAATATAGGAAAGAAAATAGTAAATGAAGTCCAGGATGCACAGAGAATCCCATACAGGATAAATCCAAGGAGAAATACACCAAGACACATATAAATCAACCTGTCAAAAATTAAATACAAATAAAGCATATTAAAAGCAGCAAGGGAAAAACAACAAATAACACACAAGGGAATCCACATAAGGTTAACAGCTGATCTTTCAGTAGAAACTCTGCAAGCCGGAAGGGAGTGGCAGAACATATTTAAAGTGATGAAGGAGAAAAACCTGCAACCAAGATTACTCTACCAGCAAGGATCTCATTCAGATTTGATGGAGAAATTAAAACCTTTACAGACAAGCAAAAGCAGAGAGAGTTCAGTATCACCAAACCAGCTCTACAACAAATGCTAAAGGAACTTCTCTAGGCAAGAAACACAAGAGAAGGAAAAGACCTACAATAATGAACCCAAAACAATGTACAATATGGGAATAGGGACATATGTATCGATAATTACCTTAAATGTAAATAGATTAAATGCTCCCTGCAAAAGACACAGATTGGCTGAATGGATACAAAAACAAGACCCGTGTATATGTTGTCTACAAGAGACCCACTTCAGACCTAGAGACACATACAGACTGAAAGTAAGGGGATGGAAAAAGATATTCCATGCAAATGGAAACCAAAAGAAAGCTGGAGTAGCAATACTCATATCAGACAAAGTAGATTTTAAAATAAAGCCTATTAGAAGAGACAAAGAAGGACACTACATAATGATCAAGGGATCGATCCAAGAAGAAGATATAACAATTGTACATATTTATGCACCCAACATAGGAGCACCTCAATACATAAGGCAAATACTAACAACCATAAAAGGGGAAATCGACAGTAACACATTCATAGTAGGGGACTTAAACACCCCACTTTCACCAATGGACAGATCATCCAAAATGAAAATAAATAAGGAAACACAAGCTTTAAATGATACATTAAACAAGATGGACTTAATTGATATTTATAGGACACTCCATCCAAAAACAACAGAATACACGTTTTTCTCAAGTGCTCATGGAACTTTCTCCAGGATAGATCAAATCTTGGGTCACAAATCAATGCTTGGTATATTTAAGAAAATTGAAATTGTATCAAGTATCTTTTCTGACCACAGCGCTATGAGACTAGATATCAATTACAGGAAAAGATCTGTACAAAATACAAACACATGGAGCCTAAACAATACACTACTTAATAACGAAGTGATCATGGAACAAATCAAAGAGGAAATCAAAATATACCTAGAAACAAATGACAATGGAGACACGATGACCCAAAACCTATGGGATGCAGCAAATACAGTTCTAAGAGGGTAGTTTATAGCAATACAAGACCACCTGAAGAAACAGGAAACATCTTGAATAAACAACCTAACCTTGCAGCTAAGCAGTTAGAGAGAGAAGAACAAAAATACCCCAAAGTTAGCAGATGGAAAAAAATCATAAAAATCGTATCAATAAAAAATGAAAAAGAAATGAAGGAAACGATAGCAAAGATCAATAAAACTAAAACGTGGTTCTTTGAGAAGATAAACAAAATAGATAAACCATTAGCCAGACTCATCAGGAAAAAAAGGGAGAAGTCTCAAATCAATAGAATTAGGAATGAAAAAGGAGAAGTAACAACTGACAATGCAGATATACAGAAGATCGTGAGAGATTACTACAAGCAACTCTATGCCAATAAAATGGACAACCTGGAAGAAATGGACAACTTCTTACAAATGCACAACCTGCTAATACTGAATCAGGAAGAAATAAATATATGAACAGACCAATCACAAGCACTGAAATTGAAACTGTGATTAAAAATCCTCCAACACACAAAAGCCCAGGACCAGATGGCTTCACAGGAGAATTCTGTCAAATATTTAGAGGAGAGCTAAGAGCTATCCTTTCAAACTCTTCCAAAATATAGCAGACGGAGGAACACTCCCAAATTAATTCTACGAGGCCTCCATCACCTTGATACATAAACCAGACAAGGATGTCACTAAGAAAGAAAACTACAGGACAATATCACTGGTGAACATAGATACAAAAATCCTCAACAAAATACTAGCAAACAGAAACCAACAGCACATTAAAAGGATCATACACCATGATCAAGTGGGGTTTATTCCAGGAATAAAAGGTTTCTTCAATATACACAAATCAGTCCATGTGATAAACCATATTAACAAATTGAAGGAGAAAAACCATATGATCATCTCAATAGATGCAGAGAAAGCTTTTGACAAAATTCAACACCTCTTTGTGATAAAAACCCTGCAGAAAGTAGGCATAGAGGGAACTTGCCTCAACATAATAAAGGCCATATATGACAAACCCAAAGCCAACATCATCCTCAATGGTGAAAAACTGAAAGCATTTCCACTAAGATCAGGAACAAGACACGGTTGCCCATTCTCTCCACGCTTATTCACTATAGTTTTGGAAGTTTTAGCCACAGCAATCAGAGAAGAAAAGGAAATAAAAGGAATCCAAATCGGAAAATAAGAAATAAAGTTGTCACTGTTTGCAGAGGACATGATGCTATACATAGAGAATCCTAAAGATGCTACCAGAAAAGTACTAGAGCTAATCAATGAATCTGGTAATGTTGCAGGATACAAAATTAATGCACAGAAATCTCTGGCTTTCCTATACACTAATGATGAAAAATCTGAAAGTGAAATCAAGAAAACACTCCCATTTACCACTGCAACAAAAGGAATAAAATATCTAGGTATAAATGTACCTATGGACACAAAAGAGCTATATGCAGAACATTATAACACTGATGAAAGAAATTAAAGATCATCCAAATAGATGGAGAGATATACCATGTTCTTGGATTGGAAGAATCAACATTGTGAAAATGATTCTACTACCCAAAGCAATCTACAGATTCAATGCAATCCCTATCAAACTACCACTGGCATTTTTCACAGAACTAGAAGCAAAAGTTTTACAACTTGTATGGAAACACAAAAGACCCCGAATAGCCAAAGCAATCTTGAGAACGAAAAATGGAGCTGGAGGAATCAGGCTCCCTGACTTCAGACTATACTACAAAGCTACAGTAATCAAGACAGTATGGTACTGGCACAAAAACAGAAAGATAGATCAATGGAACAGGATAGAAAGCCCAGAGATAAACCGAGGCATATATGGTCCCCTTATCTTTGATAAAGGTGGCAGGAATGTACAGTGGAGAAAGGACAGCCTCTTCAATAAGTGGTGCTGGGAAAACTGGACAGCTACATGTAAAAGGATGAGATTAGATCACTCCCTAACACCATAAACAAAAATAAACTCAAAATGGATTAAAGACCTAAATGTAAGGCCAGGAACTATCAAACTCTTAGAGGAAAACATAGGCAGAACACTCTATGACATAAATCACAGCAAGATCCTTTTTGACCTGCCTCCTAGTGAAATGGAAATAAAAACAAGAATAAACAGATGGGACCTAGTGAATCTTAAAAGCTTTTGCACAGCAAAGGAAACCATAAACAAGAGCAAAAGACAACGCTCAGTTATGGGAGAAAATATTTGCAAATGAAGCAACTGACAAAGGATTAATCTCCAAAATTTACAAGCAGCTCATGCAGCTCAATATCAAAAAAAACAAACAACCCAATCCAAAAATGGGCAGAAGACCTAAATAGACATTTCTCCAAAGACGATATACAGATTGCCAACAAACACATGAAAGAATGCTCAACATCATTAATCATTAGAGAAATGCAAATCAAAACTACAATGAGATATCATCTCACACCAGTCAGAATGGCCATCATCAAAAAGTCTAGAAACAATAAATGCTGGACAGGTTGTGGAGAAAAGGGAACACTCTTGCACTGTTGGTGGGAATGTGAATTGTTACAGCCACTATGGAGAACAGTATGGAGGTTCCTTAAAAAACTACAAATAGAACTACCATATGACCCAGCAATCCCACTACTGGTCATATACCCTGAGAAAACCGTAATTCAGAAAGAGCCATGTACCACAATGTTCACTGCAGCTCCATTTACAATAGCCAGGACATGGAAGCAACCTAAATGTCCATCAACATATGAATGGATAAAGAAGATGTGGCACATATATACAATAGAATAATGCTCAGCTATAAAAAGAAACGAAATTGAGCTATTTGTAATGAGGTGGATAGACCTAGAGTCTGTCATACAGAGTGAAGTAAGTCAGAAAGAGAAAGACAAATACCGTATGCTAACACATATATATGGAATTTAAGAAAAACAAATGTCACGAAGAACCTAGGGGTAAGACAAGAATAAAGACACAGACCTACTAGAGAACGGACTTGAGGAAATGGGGAGGGGGAAGCGTGAGCTGTGACAATGCACGAGAGAGGCATGGAGTTATATACACTACCAAACGTAAGGTAGATAGCTTAAGGTATCTTAAGGTGGGAAGGTATCGTAAGGTGGGAAGCAGCCGCATAGCACAGGGAGATCAGCTTGGTGCTTTGTGACTACCTGGATTAGTGGGATAGGGAGGGTGGGAGGTAGGGACGCAAGAGGGAAGAGATATGGGAACATATGTATGTGTATAACTGATTCACTTTGTTATAAAGCAGAAACTAACACACCATTGTAAAGCAATTATACCCCAATAAAAATGTTAAAAAAAAAGTGTTCTCTTAAACTGAAAAAAAAAAAAAAAAAAGAAAAGATACTTGATATGATTTCAATACTCTGAAATTTACTGTGGCTTGATTTATTTCCCATGATATGATCTATCCTGGAGAAAGTTCTTTGTGCATTTGAGAAGAAAGTGTAATCTGCTGTTTTTGCATGTAATGTCCTATAAATATCAATTAAATGTATCTGGTCTATTGTGTCATTTAAAGCTTCTTTTCCATTCTTTATTTTAATTTTCGATGATCTGTCTACTGGTGTAAGTGAGGTTTTATAGTCTCCCACTATTTATGTGTTATTGTCGATTTCCTCTTTTATAGCTTTTAGGAATTGCCTTATGTATTGATGTGCCCCTATGTTGTGTGCATATATATTTATAATTGTTATATCTTCTTCTTGGATTGATCCCTTGATCATTATGTAGTGTCCTTCCTTGTCTCTTGTAACATTCTTTATTTTAAAGTCTATTTTATCTGATATGAGTATTGCTACTCCAGCTTTCTTTTGGTTTCAGTTTTCATGGAATATCTTTTTCCACTCCCTCACTTACAGTCTGTATGTGTCCCTAGATATGAAGTGGGTCTATTTTAGACAGCATATTGATGGGTCTTGTTTTTGTATCCATTCAGCAAGCCTGTGTCTTTTGGTTGGAGCATTTAATCCATTCATATTTAAGGTAATTATCAATATGTATGTTCCTATGACCATTTTCTTAATTGCTTTGTGTTTGTTTTTGTAGGTCCTTTTCTTCTCTTGTGTTTCCTACTTAGAGACGTTCCTGTAAGCATTTGTTGCAGAGCTGGTTTGCTGGTGCTGAATTCTCTTAACTTTTGTCTGTCTGTAATAAAGCTTTTGATTTCTCCATCAAATCAGAATGAGATCCTTGCTGGGTTGAGTAATATTGCTTGTAGGTTCTTCCCTTTCATCACTTTAAGTACATCATGCAACTCCCTTCTGACTTGTAGAGTTTCTGCTGAGACATCAGCTGTTAACCTTATGGGAGTTCCCTTATATGTTATTTGTTGTTTTTCCTTTGCTGCTTTCAATAATTATTCTTTGTCTTTAATTTTTGCCAATTTGATTAGTATGTGTCTCCTTGTGTTTCTCCTTGTGTTTGTCCTGTATGGGACTCTCTGCACTTCCTGGACTTGGGTGGCTATTTCCTTTCCCAAGTTAGGGAACTTTTTGACTATAATCTCTTCCAAATATTTTCTCCGGTCCTTTCTCTCTCTCTTCTCCTTCTGGCACCCCTATAATGTGAATGTTGTTGCATTTAATGTTTTCCCAGAGGTCTCTTAGGCTGTCTTCATTTCTTTACATTCTTTTTTCTTTATTCTGTTCCACAGCAGTGAATTCCACCATTCTGTCTTCCAGGTCACTTATCCGTTTTTCTGCCTCAGTTTTTCTGCTATTGATTCCTTCTAGTGTAGCTTTCATTTTAGTTATTGTATTGTTCATCTCTGTTTGTTTGTTCTTTAATTCTTCTAGGTCTTTGTTAAACATTTCTTTCATCTGATCATCTTCACCATCATTATTCTGAATTCTTTTTCTGGAAGGTTTCCTATCTTCACTTCATTTAGTTGTTTTTCTGGGGCTTTATCTTGTTCCTTCATCTGGTACGTAGCTATCTGTCTTTTCATGTTTTCTATCTTTCTGTGAGTGTGGTTTTTGTTCCACAGGCTGCAGGATTGTAGTTCTTCTTTCATCTGCTGTCTTCCCTCTGGTGGATGAGGCTATCTAAGAAGCTTGTGCAAGTTTCTAGATGGGAGGGACTGGTGGTGTGTAGAGCTGACTGTTGCTCTGGTGGGCAGAGCTCAGTAAAACTTTAATCCAGTTGACTGCTAATGTGTGAGACTGGGTTCCTTCCCTCTTGGTCCTTTGGCCTGAGGCAATCCAACACTGGAGCCTACCCTGGCTCTTTGGTGGGGCTAATGGCGGACTCTGGGAAGGCTCACACCAAGGAGTACTTCCCAGAACTTCTGCTGTCAGTGTCCTTGTTCCCATGGTGATACACAGCCATGCCCTGCCTCTGCAGGAGACCCTCCAACACTAGCACGTAGGTCTGTTTCAGTCTCCCCTGGGGTCACTGCTCCTTCCCCTGGGTCCCGATGTACATACTACTTTTTGTATGTCCTCCAAGGGTGGAGTCTCTGTTTCTCCCAGTTCTGTCCAAGTCCTGAACTCAAATCCCACTGGACTTCAAAGTCTGATTCTCTAGGATTTCCTCCTCTGTTGCCGGACCTCCAGGTTGGGAAGCCTGACGTGGGGCTCAGAACCTTCACTCCAGTGGGTGGAATTCTGTGGTATAAGTGTTCTCCAGTCTGTGAGTCACCCACCCACCAGTTATGGGATTTGACTTTACTGTGATTGTGCTCCTCCTACAGTCTCATTGTGGCTTCTCCTTTGTCTTTGGGTGTGGGCTATCTTTTTTGGTGAGTTCCAGTGTCTTCTTGTCGATGATTGTCCAGTAGCTAGTTGTGATTCTGATGTCCTCACAAGAGGGAGTACGAGCACGTCCTACTACTCCACCATCTTGGTTCCTCCCTAGTAATCTCTTGTTAATTTCAGACATTTTATATATTTTCTTCTATTCCATTATTAAGGTTTTTTTTTTTTTTTGCGGTATGCGGGCCTCTCACTGTTGTGGCCTCTCCTGTTGTGGAGCACAGGCTCCGGACGTGCAGGCTTAGCAGCCATGGCTCACAGGCCTAGCCACTCCATGGCATGTGGGATCTTCCTGGACCGGGGCATGAACCCATGTCCCCTGCATTGGCAGGTGGACTCTCAACCACTGCACCACCAGGGAAGCCCTGTTATTAAGTTTTGAAGTAGTTTCCTGTCTCTAGACCTAGGGTGTTTTGCATTTTTTCTAGTAATTTTATAGTTTTACTTCTTACATATAGATATATCTAGATTCCACTTTTGTATATAGTGTTTCAGGGATATAGTTTTATTTTCCTCCATGTATTCATACAGTTTCCCCAACACGTTTAATAAGTACTCTTACCCTTTTTTCATAATTTGTAGTACCACATTTATCCTGTATAAAGTACCCATTCATACACGAGTCTGCCTTTGAGCTATGGTCCTTTATCAGTGGTCTATTTGTCTGTTGTTGCACTAGGACTTCAAGCTTTTTTTTTTTTTTTACCCCATGGCTTTGGGTATATCTTAATATCTAGCAGAGCAAGTCTTCCCTTCTTCACTGTTCTCTTTTAAGATTTATTTAGGTACTTATGGATATAGTCTTCTACTTAAATTTAGAATTCATTTGTGGAAAATCCTCTTTGAAATTTAATTGTAGTTGCATTAAATTTATAGATTAATTTGTGGGATAATTGCCAACTTTACAAAATTAAGTTGTCCCATCCAAGAGCATGAATGTCTCTTCATTTCTTTAAGTTGTCTTTAGTTTTCTTATTAGAGTTTTAAAGTTTTCTCTGTAAAAGTCTCATATATGCTTGGTTAAGCTAATTCCTGGATTCATCATGGTTTTTGTTGTCACTGTGAATGGTATTTTCTTAATGGTTTTTGCTGGTTTAGAGAAACACTTGATTTTTGTAGGTTGATATTTTATCTTGCAACCTTGCTGAATTCCTCTGATTTAAGTTCTAATAGTTTGTTGATTCTTTTGTTTTTTTCTTGGTAGAAGATCTTCTGTTATCTTTTTATTGGGAAAATTATCTTCCCAGTAAGTTGTGCCAGATATAGCACTTCAGTTCCAATCCTTTCATGTCTTAATTTCCCCCCTCTTTTTTCTTATTTTATTGCTTAGGATATCTAAAAGAGTAGCAGTGATAAATGGGTCCAGTTTGTCATTTTTGTGATTTTAAATTAATGCATTTAGTTTCTCCATTACACATGACATTCTTTGTAGGCTCTTGATGTATAATCTTTACCAAGTTAAGGATGTTTACTTCAGTTCCTAATTCACTAAGAAGTGAATAGAAGTGAACTCAAAATTATTTTTCTCTATTAATTGAGATAAAACATTTGATTTTTCTCTTTTAATCTGTTAATGTGATGTTTTCCATTGAAGTTTTCCAATGTTGAACTATCTTTGCTTGCTTGAGTTAAATTTACTTGATCAAATGTATTTTTAAAAATATACTGTTGATTCACTAAATAATTTTTATTTGGATGTTTTTGCATCTACATTTCTTAAGTGAAATGGGTATAAATTTTCATTTCTTATAGCTGTCTGTTTGGTTTTAGAATCAAGATTATGCTAGCCTCATACATAAAATAGACTGTCATTCTTTTTCTAATAACTGGAATCAATTGGATAAGGTAGTTTGTTTCTTGGAAATTTGGTAGAATTCACTAATAAGTCATACTGAGGTATTTTCCTTGGAATTTTTTCACTTCACGTAGGTTTTTCAATTTATTAGCATATTGTTCATAATACTCTCATTTAAAGAAATTTGTTACATTGTCTTCCCTTTTTCATTCTGTAGCTTGTGTATTTGCCTCTTTTCCCTTTTTTTCCTGATCAGTCTTATCAAAGATGTATTAACCTTTAGGAATGAAATTGGGTCATTTGTAGAGATGTGGATGGACCTAGAGAGTGTAATACAGAGTGAGTTAAGTCAGAAAGAGAAAAGCAAATATCATATAATAATGCATATATGTGGAATCTAGAAAAATGGTATAGATGATCTTATTTGCAAAGCAGAAATAGAGACACAGACGTAGAGAACAAATGTATGGATCCCAATGGGGAAAGGTGTGCAGTAGGAGGAATTGGGAGACTGGGATTGACACATATACATTATTGATACTATGTATAAAATAGACAACTCTTGGGAACATAATCTATAGCACAGGGAACTCTACCTAAATGGGAGGGAAGTCCAAAAGGGAGAGGATATCTGTATGTATATGGCTGATTCATTTTGTTGTGCAGTGGAGGCTAACACAACATTGTAAAACAACCATATTCCAATAAAAATTAATTTAAAAAGATCTATTAACCTTTTTAAATAAGTAAATTCTAGTTTTGTTCATCTTTTCTGTTGTTTTTTTTTTTTTTTTGTGTGTGTGTGTATGTGGGGGGGGCAATTCTCTGCTTTTTAATTTCTGTCCATTTTATTCCTTGTTTCTCTGTTCTTTTGCTTTCTTCATTGCATTGAATGCTTTACTAGTTTATCAACGTTTCTTCTTTAATGATAAGTGTACTTAAAGGTATAAATTTCTTCTTAGTTCTGCTTTAGCTGTGCCCCACAAATTTTCATTTGTTGTGTTTTTATTATTATTCACTTCTAAATATTTATTAATTTTATTTATGATTTCCTTTTAACCCAAGGTTAATTTAATAATATGCTATTTTGTTTCAAAACATATGCTAACTTTGCCTATTTTTTTGTTATTAATTTCTAATGTCATTGTGTCATGGTTGGAGAATGTAGACTGTATGATATTGAACCTTTAGAATTTATTGAGGCTTCCTTTACAGCCATTATCATGATGTCTTTTTAGAAATGTTCTATTAGTTGTCTTGAATGACTTTATGTTCTTCATTTGTTGGATATAGTGTTCTCTGTATATCTAATAGCTTGAACTTTGTAGTTGTACTGTGCAAGTATACTATATCTCTATTCATTTTTGTTTTTTATTTTTGTATGCTTGATCTATCAATTCCTAACTAAAGTGTTAAAGTATCCAAGTGTTTCTTTTCTCTATGCAGTTCTGCTACAAGCAAGTACATCAAGCCAGATGTATTTTGAAACTTCTTATAAGATGCGTATATATTTATGATAAATATATTTTCTTGTCCTGTTGTTCTTTGTCTCTTGATTCTATTTTGTCAGATATTAAATCTACTCAAGCTTTGTTCACATTTGTCTAGTATATCTTTTCTATCTTTTTATTTTCAACTTATTTACATCTCTATTTTAGGTATAATCTTCTAGACTGAATATTGTTGAGTATTTGTTTTAATTCAGTCTGTAAGTCTGTCTTTTAACTGGTAAGTTTAATTTGTGTACATTTTTTATTTCTCTTATATTGGGACTTATTTCTGGCATTTAATTTTATGCTTTCCATTTATGGTACTCTTTTTGGTTTTTTGTTTGTTTGTTTGTTTGCTTCTTTTTTTTTTTCATTCCTACTTTCCACTGGATAGATCAAGTTTTCTCCTGCTTTTTAGAAAATTACATACTCTACTTTCTTGCCCTTTAACTTAAGATCTAATCTCACGTTATTTACACCTATTGATTTTTCCACATACAGTAACTGCCACTTCCCTCTAACAAGATTAGTACCTCAGCAGGCTCTTATGTCCTATTTATCTTCCACACACTTCTACCCCATCATAGTAACATCATCTAGAATTTTAATCCTTCTTAGAATCCACGTTTCCCTCTCACTTTTATAGTTTCTTCCGGGCTGATTTAGGAAAAGGAAACACAGATCATACCAGTTTGCCACCTTGACAGGACCTAGAAAGCCTCAAAGAAGTTTTATAGCAAATTAACAGCATTTATCTTGCTTTGAATTACACCACTTTAATCACAGGTAGTGAGTTGATAACTTAATCAGTGTTTTTCTCCCCCCTCATATAACAGGTAGAAAATGTGAAATTACTGGATCATTATGTAGGTAAGAAACCAGCTAATGGGAGTCTATATCTTACTGCAACCCACCTGATCTATGTGGAGACTTCTGGTGCAGCCCGAAAAGAGACATGGGTATGTTCATGAGAAGAAATATCAAAGGGTCTGGAAGGGTTGTGTATACATGCTTTCTAAAATGGTTAAATTTCAGTTAACAGTTAAATTGCTGTAAAACCTTTTCTTCAAAGAATCTATTCTGGGGGGAGGTCTTTTCAGAGATTGAATCATATGATTTCTCGTCCCTCAAGTTGTTGACTATAGTCATCTTAAGCTACATGGGACTTTTCCTCAATATTTTTAGGCAAAGTAGTCTCTGCTCATTTTCTGAGTTTACTTGGTAAGCATCCCGAAGTAATTTAAAGCCTTGCTACCCATAAAATGTGGTCCAAAAACCAAGAACATGTGTATCACCTGGGAGCTTGTTAAAAATGCAGAATCTCAGGCCTCAGATTTTAAATTTCTAAAGTGCTCTCAGGTGATGCTGGTGGCTCATGGACTACATTTTGGGTATCAATAATTTAGACCAACACTCTGACCTAAGACAGGGTGGTGTGTGTGTGTGTGTGTGTGTGTGTGTGTGTGTGTGTGTGTGTGTGTATGTTTTGTTATACCTTTAAACAATGTTGTCTAATTAGTTTAGCACCGCTAATGTTACTTTATGCCTACCTCATCCTAAAGTAGGACCGTTTAATCTTAATCATTAGCCAGACTTATTCTTAGTCCTCTGTAACAAGTAAAACATGTTTCTGGTATATGGCATAGCATAGTGATTAAGATCACAGACTCTAGAGCCAGTCTGCTCCAGGTGAAATCCCAGCTTCAACATTTACTACCTTTGTAACCTTGGGCAAGTTATTTAACTTATCTGAGGCTCACTTCCCTCATCTATAAAATAGAGGAAATAATACCTGGCTATGGAATAAAAAAGTTAATGTTGTAAATGCTTAAAACAGTGTTTGGCACATGATAGATACGATTATATAAGTATAAAATGAATTAAACAGAATATACATTTGAAAGAAGCATTTTAAAACTTCCTTTTTAAAAACACCATGAGCTTTCCCCATATGACATTGTATCTTGTTCACTTTGGTATGATGAAAGGAATGAGAAAAGAGGAATCAGGAGAGTTCATTCTAGCTAGACTCAGTCGTGCACTAACTGGCTATATGACCTTGGGTAAGTTACTCTTGCTCTCTGGGCTTCAGTTTCCTCATATGTAAAACGAGGTTGTTAGATTATATAATTAGTAAGGACTCTTCCATTTCTAACAGTTTGGGAACCAGTTCTTTAGTACTGTACCATGAGACTTTCCCCTTTCTACCTGCATTTACAGACAGCGCATGTCTCCAGATTTGTTTCTACTGGATATTATTTCAAACCTAATGGACTAGATCAGGAAGGAAGAACTTATGTTAATTATTTCTATATGTCAAGGGAGGCATATTTACCCAATTAGTACTATTAATGAAGCTCCTTCCATCCTTAGTCTGCTTCACTTTCTGCCTCTTTCCAATTCACCAGTTTTTGCCTGGCATCTGATCTCGATGATCACTGTTTTACTACCCAAACACAGGTCTCCCATATTGATCAACAGGGCTTTGATTTTCTTGAAATTTGATACATTAATTCCTGTTACATTATCAGTAGTTTTTATGACCCTTCAAAACTGCCATAACAGGAATTGAGTTTGACAGAATAGTTAAGACAGAAATTAAGATGGAAAATTCCTTCTCAGAATATGTGAATAGTCCCTACATCTAACCCATTCTTAGATGATGGATATGATTGAAAGATTTCCAGGAAGAGATTTATTTTCCAAATAAATGGGGGCTGGGGCATAGACTGTGTGAGATGGAAGAAAAGAAAAGACAATGATGATCGGAAGGCCATTCCAGGCACAGGACAGGGAGTCCAGAGAATGAAAAGAGTACATTCAGGCTCTAGTTGTAGGAAACATCAGAGACACAGATAGGAGGAGAACATCAAAGACTAAAATGTAAAACCATGATCCCATGGCTTTTTGAAATTATAAAGAGAGACTTGTATTATTTGTATACAGTTTCTTGTACCAGTTCCCTTTCCATGCATTTCTTTTTTGCTGGCATCAGCATGAGCAGGAATGATGAGACTAAAAATTTAATAATCCTTCATTTTTTAAAAACATCTGAATTATTAACCTGTACTCCCATGGGAAACAACTTTATTAACTGCAGTACGGTGCTTATGTATAGTTCCTTTAGTCCTTAGTCTTACAGTCTCCACTCATTCCCTTAGTCACTTAGGTAAAAATTTCCCCCATTTCATTCTTTGCTTTACTGTCACTAGAGTCTAAAATGTGGAAGAGAAATTTTCCCTGTAATATTTCTAGTTAAATCCTAATTCCAGGACTAGAGTTTAGAATTTCTAGAGAAATAACCCTGAACAAAGTTAGACTGCCATGGTTCAAATCCTGTTTGTGCCACTTTTTGGCTGTGTGGCCTCTGATGAAGAGTTCACTTCTCAGAGCTTTGGTTTCTTCATTCCTGAAATGGGATGATTATACGTCAAAAGTGTTGTTACAGGGATTAAATAGTTAATGATTATGGACTACCTCATGAGCAGTAAAGCACAATACCAATTATTAATCATTTTAATTAGTAATTTGTTAGAACAAAAGGAAGTTCTATTTTCCTCTCTGACAATCATTCTACTATGATTTTTAAACTCCACCACAGCGTGCTAGAAGCCATTTGTTCTGAGCCAGTTCACCACAATTGCCCCGTAAATCTCTTAACCTTATATCCCTAAGGAGAGATAAGTTTTATAATATCATAATTTGCTTTTCATTGCTTTACCACTATTTACTTCTGTTTAAAAGAAACCCAGTTTTACCTTACAAAGGATGGTTGTAGGCTGTAGATGTGATCACATCTCTGGCCATGCTGTTACCGTTACTGAGAGTCAGGCACACTGAGAGTGATAGATCTAGTGCATGTCTGTGAATTATTTTGGTTCTTTTCTGTTTTGTAGATTGCACTGCATCATATTGCCACTGTGGAGAAGTCGTCCATCACTAGCCTGGGTTGTCCCCTGATCCTCCGCTGTAAGAACTTCCGGGTGGCCCACTTTGTTTTAGAATCTGACGTTGTGTGCCATGAGGTTTACATTCCACTGTTAAAGCTTTCTCAGCCAGGTCGTTATGATAGTATTTTTTATCTAAAACCATTGTAATTTTTCTCCCAGAATGGCATAATGGAAAGATCATTGGTTATGGAGTTAAATAGAGCAGAGTTTGAATCTGGGCTTTGCCTATTACAGTTCCATGGTATTTGGACAATATACATAACCTTTGAACTCAGCTTCCTCACCTGTAAAAATAATGATAGTATAAGGTCCCTGTGGTGGTTGTTTTGAGGTTTAAATGTATGTGTGCATTTTTACTCTGTACTTGGTATATAGTAGATGTTTAACAGCTGTTATTTCCTTCACTTTCCCTCTTTCCTCTTAAGTATCAACTTGTAAATTTTTCAACACTTCAGGAAGTAAGACTGCTTTGGAGCAAAATTTGTTTACTGTTGTCTTGCAAGCTTTATGTTTGGCCTATTGTTCCTACCCCTACTTTTAGTTCCAACTAGCAAACTAGGGAAGTTTATCAGAGTCCTTAATGCAGTTATCCCTGCTTCCTCCAGCCTCACCCTCTCGTCTTCCAGCCCCAACTCCAGATTGCTAACCCATCAGCTTCCTCTGATTTTAGTCTGTGGACTAATGTCCTAGTCTGTGGATTAAAATTACATTTCCCTCCCCATTTTCTTCTACCCTTTTCCTAGAACAATTTCTCAGAATTTGCTGGTGCTCTATTGACAGAGGCTATCTGTTAGCTGGCCCAAAACTTTGTAAAAGGCTCTGGAAGACTCCATCCATCTCTGGAAAAGTTACTGCCACATAAGTTGGTCAAATGAGTTATTGATTACATGTTGAACTTTGTGAAGGGAGGAAGTGGGGTTGACAGGAAGAAGAGAAGAAATGGCCATTTATCAGCCAGAATCAGGTATTGACCTGAAGAGTAGAATGCAAGAACACTGTTAATGTTTTGCAGTATGTTACAACAAACAGTGCAATTGGAACATTGAAGTTCTGTTAAAAACTTATGGTAAGGACCACTTTCTTAGCATGTGAAACCTGGAAGCTTGAGTTCAGTCCATTATCCAACAATTCACAGGAAACCAGGGAGAATGTTCCTGCTTTGTATTGGTATCATATAAATTTAAATATTTTTAAAAGAAGACTCTGAAGCAATATTTCAATTCTTATGCCTTGTATACAAATAAAAGCAACCTTGTACACAAACTATTGTCCTTTTCAGGGGCTGTTGACAAACATTCCCTTAGAGAGAAGAAAATCTAGGCTTTTTTGCACTATTTGGTATTAAGTTTCACTCATTATTACTTTGTTTTCATGCCTATCTTTCTTCTCTAGAATTACATGAAGATCTGTATGCTTTTTCTTACAATCCAAAATCCTCAAAAGACATGAGGGAAAATGGATTGAAGCTGATTGACCCAATATCAGACTTTGGGCGTTTGGGACTTCCCAACAGGTACTGGACCATAACAGACGCCAACAGAAACTATGAGGTAATTTTTTCATTGTTGCTTTCTTTTAGTTCATTTAATTAAAACAGAAGAATACCAGCAAACAATTTTTTTAAAAAAGGGAAAAAACAACTCATGATCTCTACTTTTCATTCAATATTCAGCAATTCAACAAGCTTTTATTAAATAACTAGTGCACTCAAAACACCGAGTCAGAGTTCTCATAGTCTAAAGCATAGGGAGCATAGATGAAGAATATGGAATTCAGACTGGGAAGCCAGAAACAGCCTTATTCATTGGGTAATAGCCTGGAGAAGGAATTCTATCCTAACTTACGCAGGGAGAGAAGGAAAGAGGTCAGTAAGTGAACTCAGATCATGAAAGGCTTCATGGCTAGACTGAAGAATTTGAACATTATCCTGAAGAAAGCAACCACAAGAGTATTTATTTTAAGCTGGAAAGGGCTGTAAGTATATTTTTATTTTAGAAAGATGACATTGGTTTTGGTATGGAGAATTGGTTTGCTGGAGCTAAGCATGCAGGAGAATGATATGAGAAGTGATGAGAACCTGAACTAAGGCAATGACTGTGGATGGAGAGGAGGAGATGATTTTAAGATATATTTAGGTGGTAGAATTAAAAGAACCTGGTGACACATTAATGTGGTTGGGAGAAAGAGGGAGAAGTTTAGTATGCATCCCAGGTTTCCTGGATTCTGGCTTAGGTGACCCAAGTGGTTATGGATATGTTAGCAAGATAAGGAGCACAAGAAGAAGGACAGACAGTGTCTTCAGTTTTAGATTGAATACAAGGTGATTAAAGACATATCAGGTATTTGATATCAAGCATTTGTGTCTAGGTCTCAAGAAAGAGCTCTGAGCCAAATATAGAAGTTTGGGAATGTGTTGGGGGGTCCCCAAGACCATCCCTCAAGCGCATTGATTCAGTAGGAGGACTCTCAGGACCTGGCATATAATCATACCTGTGAGTGTGATTTATTACAGTGAAAGGATAGAAAGCAAAATCAGCAAAGGGAAAAGGGGTGAAGTCTGGAGAAAACCAGGCACAAGCTTCAGAGTCCTCTCCCAGTGGAGTCACATAGGACATGCTATAACTCCTCTAGAAACAACTTGTGACAACATGTGAAAAGTGTTGTTTATTAGAGAAGCTCATTGGAGAATCAGTGTCAGGATTTTTATTGGGGGCTGGTCACATAAGCACTCTGCTTGGTGTATACCAAAGTTCTAGATGCTCACAAGGAAAGCAAGTATTTAGCATAAGCCACATTGTTTGTACAGTTTAGGCACAGTGAGTCACTTTTATCAGTTATGGAATGGAGGGAACCTTTCCAAAATTCAAGCTCACAGGCATCAGCCAAGGGGCAACCTTGCAAGTTGGCCTTTCCAAGGACAGCAGTCAGGCCTGCTATGATAACTTTTCTGCATAGGGAGTTTAAGTGGTATTTCTGAATTGTTGAATCTTCATTTCCAGCTTTTTACTATCATAAAAAGACAGTAAATTTAATGACTTTCTGGCATTTCAGTTTTGTTTTCTTTTAATATCTTTATTGGAGTATAATTGCTTTACAATGGTGTGTTAGTTTCTGCTTTATAACAAAGTGAATCAGCTATACTTATACATATATCCCCATATCTCCTCCCTCTTGCATCTCCCTTCCATTCTCCCTATACCACCCCTCTAGGTGGTCACAAAGCACAAGCTGATCTCCCTGTGCTATGCGGCTGCTTCCCACATAGCACATGTATGCTATGTGTAATCAGTGTAATCAAATGTAATCAGTTTTACATTTGGGAGTATATGTAAGTCAATGCCACTCTCTCATTTCAACCCAGCTTAACCTTCACCCTCCTGGTGGCCTCAAGTCCATTCTCTACGTCTGTGTCTTTATTCCTCTCCTGCCTCTAGGTTCTTCAGAACCTTTTTTTTTTTTTAGATTCCATAAATATGTGTTAGCATACGGTATTTGTTTCTCTCTTTCTGGCTTACTTCACTCTGTATGACAGACTCTAGGTCCATCCACCTCACTATAAAAAACTGAATTTCATTTCTTTCTATGGCTGAGTAATATTCCATTGTATATATGTGCCACATCTTCTGTATCCATTCCTCTGTCGATGGACGCTTAGGTTGCTTCCGTGTCTGGGCTATTGTAAATAGAGCTGCAATGAACATTGTGGTATATGACTCTTTTTGAATTAAGGGTTTCTCAGGGTATATGCTCAGTAGTGCTGCATCGTATGGTAGTTCTATTTTTAGATTTTTAAGGAACCTCCATACTGTTCACCATAGTGGCTGTATCAATTTGGAGTCCCAACAACAGTGCAAGAGGGTTCCCTTTTCTCCACACCCCCTCCAGCATTTATTGTTTGTAGATTTTTTGATGATGGCCATTCTGACTGGTGTGAGGGGATACCTCATTACAGTTTTGAGTTGCATTACTCTAACAATTAGTGATGTTGAGCATCCTTTCAAGTGTTAGTTGGCAATCTGTATATATTCTTTAGAAAATGTCTATTTAGGTCTTCTGCCTATTTTTGGATTGGGTTGTTTGTTTGATATTGAGTTGCATGAGCTGCTTATATATTTTGGAGATTAATCCTTTGTCAGTTGCTCCGTTTGCAAATATTTTCTTCCATTCTGAGGGTTGTCTTTTCATCTTGTTTATGGTTTACTTTGCTGTGTAAAAGCTTTTACATTTCATTAGGTCCCATTTGTTTATTTTTGTTTTTAATTCAATTTCATTAGGAGGTGGATCAAAAAGGATGTTGCTGTGATTTATGTCATAGAGTATTCTGCCTGTTTTACTGTAAGAGTTTTATAGTGTCTGGACTTACACTTAGGTATTTAATGCATTTTGAGTTTATTCTTGCGTATGGTGTCATGGAGTGATCTAATTTCATTCTTTTACATGTAGCTGTCCAGTTTTCCGAGCACAACATATTGAAGATCCTGTATTTTCTCCTTTGTATATTCATGCCTCCTTTATCAAAGATAAGGTGACCAAATGTGTGTGGGTTTATCTCTGGGATTTCTATCCTGTTCCATTGATCTCTATTTCTGTTCCTCTGCTAGTACCATACTGTCTTGATTACTGTAGCTTTGTAGTATAGCCTGAAGCCAGGGAGCCTGATTCCTTCAGCTCCGTTTTTCCTTCCCAAGATTGCTTTGGCTGTTCAGGGTCTTTTGTGTTTCCATACAAATTGTGAAATTTTTTGTTCTACTTCTGTGAAAAATGCCATTGGTAGTTTGATGGGGATTGCATTGAATCTGTAGATAGCTTTGGGTAGTATAGTCATTTTTACAATGTTGATTCTTCCAATCCAAGAACATGATATATCTCTCCATCTGTATCATATTTTAGTTCTTTTATCAGTATCTTATAGTTTTCTGCATACAGGTCTTTTGTCTCCTTAGGTAGGTTTATTCCTAGGTATTTTATTCTTTTTGTTGCAATGGTAAAGGGGAGTGTTTCCTTAGTTTCTCTTCAGATTGTTCATCATTAGTGTATAGGAGTGCAAGAGATTTCTGTGCATTAATTTTTTATCCTGCTACTTTACCAAATCCATTGATTAGCTCTAGTAGTTTTCTGGTGGCATCTTTAGGATTCTCTATGTATAGTATCATGTCATCTGCAAACAGTGACAGTTTTAATTCTTTTCCAATTTGAATTCCTTTTACTTCTTTTCCTTCTCTAAATTGCTGTGGCTAAACCTTCCAAAACTATATTGAATAATAGTGGTGAGAGTGGGCAAACTTGTCTTGTTCCTGATCTTTGTGGAAATTGTTTCAGTTTCACCATTGAGAACAGTGTTGTCTGTGGGTTTGTCATATATGGCCTTTATTATGTTGAGGTAACTTCCCTTTATGTCTACTTTCTGGAGGCCTTTTATCATAAATCGGTGTTGAATTTTGTCAAAAGCTTTTTCTGCATCTTTTGAAATGGTCATATGGTTTTTAGGCTTCAGCTTGTTAATATGGTGTATCACATTGATTTATTTGCATATACTGAAGAATCCTTGCATTCCTTGTATAAACCCCACTTGATAATGGTGTATGGTCCTTTTAATGTGCTGTTGGATTCTGTTTGTTGGTATTTTGTTGAGGATTTTTGCATCTATGTTCATCAGTTATATTTGCCTGTAGTTTTCTTTCTTTGTGACATCTTTGTCTTGTTTTGGTATCAGGGTGATGGTGGCCTCGTAGAATGAGTTTGGGAATGTTCCCCCCTCTGCTATATTTTGGAAGAGTTTGAGAAGGATAGGTGTCACCTCTTCTCTAAATGCTTGATATAATTCGCCTGTGAAGCCATCCGGTTGTGGGCTTTTTTTTGCTGAAAGATTTTTAATCACAGGCTCAATTTCAGTGCTTCTGATTCATCTATTTATATTTTCTGTTTCTTCCTGGTTCAGTATCAGAAGTTTGTGTTTTCTAAGAATTTGTCCATTTCTTCCAGGTTGTACATTTTATTGGCATATAGTTGCTTGTAGTAATTTCTCATGATCCTTTGTAATTCTGCAGTGTCAGTTGTTACTTTTTTTCATTTGTAATTCTGTTGATTTGAGCCTTCTCACTCTTTTTCTTGGTGAGTGTGGCTAATGGTTTATCAATTTTGTTTATCTTCTCAAAGAACCAGCTTTTAGTTTTATTGATCTTTGCTATCATATTCTTCGTTTCTTTTTCAGTTATTCTGACCTTATTTTTATGGTTTCTTTCTTTCTGCTAACTTTGGGTTTCTTTTGTTTTTCTTTCTCTAATTGCTTTAGGTGGAATGTTAGGTTGTTTATTTGAGATTTTTCTTGTTTCTTGAAGTAGGATTGTATAGGTATAAACTTCCCTCTTATAACAGCTTTTGCTGCATCCCATAGGTTTTGGATCATCGTGTTTTCATTGTCATTAGTATCTAAATATTTTTCGATCTCCTCTTTGATATCTTCAGTGATCTCTTGGTTATTTAGTAGCACATTGTTTATCCTCCATGTGTTTGTGTTTTTTACAGTTTTTTTTTCCTGTAATTGATATCTAGCCTCATAGCTAGAGATATCATAGTTGTGGTCAGAAAAGATAGTTGATACGATTTCAGTTTTCTTAAATTTACCAAGGCTTGAATTGTGACTCAAGATAGGATTCATCCTGGAGAATGTTCGTTGAGCACTTGAGAAGAAAGTGTATTCTCTTGTTTTTGGATGGAATGTCCTATAAATATGAATTAAATGCATCTTGCTTAATGTGCCATTAAAAGCTTGTGTTTCCTTATTTATTTTCATTTTGGATAATGTCTCCATTGGTGAGAGTGGGGTGTTAAAGTCCTCTATTATTATTGTGTAACTATCGATTTTCCCTTTTAAGGCTGTAAGCATTTGCCTTATACATTGATGTACTCCTATGTTGGCCTAATAAATATTTGCAATTGTTATATCTTTTTGTAGGATTGATTCTTTGATCATTATGTAGTATCCTTCTTTGTTGTAATAGTGTTTATTTTAAAATCTATTTTGTATGATATGAGAATTTCTATTCCAGCTTTCTTTTGATTTCCATTTGCATGGAATATTTTTTTCCATCCTCTCACTTTCAGTCTGTATGTGTCCCTAGGTCTGAAGTGGGTCTCTTGTTGACAGGATATATACGCGTCCTGTTTTTGTATCCATTCAGCCAATCTGTGTCATTTGGTTGGAGCATTTAATCCATTTTTGCTTAAAGTATTGATTGATATTTATGTTCCTCTTACCATTTCTTAATTGCTTTGAATTTGTTATTGTAGGTGTTTTCCTTCTCTTGTCTTTTCTGCGTAGAGAAGTTCCTTTAACGTTTGCTGTGAAGTTGGTTTGGTGGTGCTGAATTCTCTTAGCTTTTGCATGTGTGTAAAGATTTTAATTTCTCCATCGAATGTGAATGAGATCCTTGCTGGGTAGAGTAATCTTGTTTGTAGGTTTTTCCCTTTCATCCTTTTAAATATGTCCTGCCACTTCCTTCTGGCTTGCAGAGTTTCTGCTGAAAGATCAGCTGTTAACCTTATGGGAATTCCCTTGTATATAATTTGCTGCTTTTCCCTTACTGCTTTTAACACTTTTTGTTTGTATTTCATTCTTGATAGTTTGATTAATATGTGTCTTGGCATGTTTCTCCTTGGATTTATCCTGTATAGGACTCTGCATTTCCTACACTTGATTGACTATTTCCTTTCCCGTATTAGGGAAGTTTTCAACTAAAATCTCTTCAAATATTTTCTCAGTCTCTTTCTTTTTCTCTTTTTCTTCTGAAAACCCTATAATTTGAATGTTGGTGTGCTTAATGTTTTCCCAGAAGTCTCTGAGACTGCCATCAATTCTCTTCATTCCTTTTTCTGTATTCTGCTCTGTAGTAGTTATTTCCACGTTTTTATCTTCCAGGTCACTTATCCACTCTTCTGCCTCAGTTGTTCTCCTATTGATTCCTTCTAGAGAATTTTTTATTTCATTTATCATGTTGGTCATCATTGTTTGCTCTTGAGTTATTCTATGTTAAACGTTTCTTTTATTTTCTCCATTCTGTTTCCAAGGTTTTGGATCATCTTTACTATCATTACTCTGAATAGGTTTTCAGGTAGACTGCCTATTTCCTCTTCATTTGTTTGGTCTGGTGGATCTTTGCCTTGTTCCTTCATCTATTGCGTATTTCTCTGTCTTCTCATTTTGCTGAACTAACTGTTTTTGGCATCCTCTTTTTGCAGGCTGCTGGTTTGTAGTTCGTGTTGTTTTTGGTGTCTGCCCCCATTGGGTAATGTTGGTTCAGTGGTTTTTGTAGGCTGCCTGGTAGAGGGGCTGGTGCCTGTGTTCTGATGTATGAGGCTGGATCTTGTCTTTCTGGTGGGCAGGACAGCATCCAGTTGTGTGCTTTGGGGTGTCTGTGACCTTATTATGATTTTAGGCAGCCTCTCTGCTAATGGGTGGGGTTGTGTTCCTGTCTTGCTAGTTGTTTGGCATGGGGTGTCCAGCATTGGAGCTTGCTGGTCGTTGAGTGGGTTTGGGTCTTAGCATTGAGATGCAGGTCTCTGGGAGAGCTCTCGCCGATTGATATTATGTGGGGCCAGGATGACTCTGGTGGTCCAGTGTCCTGAACTTGGCTCTCCCACCTCAGACACTCAAGCCTGGCACCTGGCCGGAGCACCAAGATCCTGTCAGCCACATAACCAGGTGCATGGGGAGTTTCTTCCCTTTTGGGAAGTCTGAGGTCTTTTACCAGCCTTCAGTAGGTGTACTGTAGGAGTTTTTCCACATGTAGATGTATTTTTGATGTACTTGTGGGGAGGAAGGTGATCTCCATGTCATACTCCTTGTCATCTTGAAGGTCCTTCTCCAGTAATTACATTTTGAATATCCACTAGATACTGGATTGATGAGCTGTCACTCAGCAGGGTGAGGTGGCTCCTTAGAGTCATAATTAACAGGAATGAGAAGAGATGATGTGGATTCTTTCCAGTTCAAATATGTGTGTAAGTCCCCCAAATGAGGGCTGAAATAGCTCCTTTGGCACCTTTCACACGTGTAGCCTTCTGAGTTGAAAGGGAAACTGCATTTATTTCTCTTTTTATGACCAACTTATCCAAAGCCTACATCTAGGTAAGGGGATGGGTAGAGAACTTTTTCTCTTTCAAATGTTCTGCATTCTGAGACACTGGCTTTAGGAATTTACGTAGAGCCATTCCTGATCTATTCCATCTTGGACTTCTTTTGCATATTCATTTTTTAATTTGTTTGATCCATTCTTAGAGGAGTGATTAGAATTAATATGCTAATATCAGGTCTGTGCCATTATAATATTTTGTCACTGTCTCTTAGGAACGATATATTTTGGATACCACTAAAAGGTGATAAATTAGAGATAGTTTATCAGTCTTATAGAGTAAGTCCTACCTAAAATGTCGACACTTCTACCCTGACTAGGATTTTAAAGGTCCTCAAGATGTGCATATTACGAACCTAGTAGGCATTTTAAGAAAAGATTAATCATGTTTCCCCCTTCTTTACCTGTCTGGCTTGCATTTGAGTCTATTTGTTTTAATTTACTTGCTTATAATATACATTGTTTTCTCAGTTAAGCAAGTGTAGGAATTTCAGGGTAGATTATACATTCATTTCTACCTATAAAGTTATTGTAAAGGTACATTTTGTTCTTATATATCTCAACATCTTCCTTTCTAGAAAATAATAGCATACTTGGAAGAGCTTTTTACATCAAGGATATTTTTTTAACATCTTTATTGGAGTATAAATGCTTTACAACGTTGTGTTACTTTCTGCTGAGTAACAGAGTGAATCAGCTATATGTATACATATATCCCTATATCCCCTCTCTCTTGTGTCTCCCTCCCACCCTCCCTATCCCACCCTTCTAGGTGGTCACAAAGCACAGAGCTGATCTCCCTCTGCTATGCGTGTGCTTCCCACTGGCTATATTTTGTAGAGTATATATGTCCATGCCACTCTCACTTCGTCCCAGCTTACCCTTACCCCTCTCCATGTCCTCACGTCAATTCTCTATGTCTGTGTGTTTATTCCTGTCCTACCCTTAGGTTCTTCAGAACCTTTTTTTCTTTCAAATTCCATAAATATCTGTTAGCATATTTGTTTTTCTCTTTCTGACTTACTTCCCTCTGTATGACAGACTATAGGTCCATCCACCTCATTACAAATAACTCAATTTTGTTTCTTTTTATGGCTGAATATTATTCTATTGTATATATGTGCCACATCTTCTTTATCCGTTCATATGTTGATGGACATTTAGGTTGCTTCCATGTCCTGGCTATTGTAAATAGAGCTGCAGTGAACATTGTGGTACATGGCTCTTTCTGAATTACGGTTTTCTCAGGGTATATGACCGTAGTGGGATTTCTTGGTCGTATGGTAGTTCTATTTTTAGATTTTTAAGGAACCTCCATATTGTTCTCCATAGTGGCTCTGTCAATTTACATTCTCACCAACAGTGCAAGAGGGTTGCCTTTACTCCACACCCTCTCCAGCATTTATTGTTTGTAGATTTTTTTGATGCTGGCCATTCTGATTGGTGTGGCCATTCTGATTGGTGTGAGGTGATACCTCATTGTAGTTTTGATTTGCATTTCTCTAATGATTAGTGATGTTGAGCATTCTTTCATGTGTTTGTTGGTAATCTGTACATCTTCCTTGGATAAATGTCTGTTTAGGTCTTCTGCCCATTTTTGGATTGAGTTCTTTGTTTTACTGATATTCAATTGCATGAGCTGCTTGTAAACTTTGGAGATTAATCCTTTGTCATTTTCTTCCTTTGCAAATATTTTCTCCCATTCTGAAGGTTGTCTTTTGGCCTCTTTATGGTTTCCTTTGCTGTGCAAAAGCTTTTATGTTTCATTAGGTCCCATTTGTTTATTTTTATTTCCATTTCTCTAGGAGGTGAGTCAAAAAGGATCTTGCTGTGATTTATGTCATAGAGTGTTCTGCCTATGTTTTCCTCTAAGAGTTTTATAGTGTCTGGTCTTACATTTAGGGCTTTAATCCATTTCGACTTTATTTTTGTGTATGATGTTAGGAAGTGTTCTAATTTCATTCTTTTACATGTAGCTGTCTAGTTTTCCCAGCACCACTTATTGAAGAGGCTGTCTTTTTTCCATTTTATATTCTTGCCTCCTTTATCAAAGATAAGGTGACCATATGTAGGTGGGTTTATCTCTGCGCTTTCTATCCTGGTCCTTTGACCTATATTTCTGTTTTTTGTGACAGTCCCATAGTGTCTTGATTACTCTAGCTTTGTAGTATAGTCTGAAGTCAGGGAGCCTGAATCCTCCAGCTCTGTGTTCCTTTCTCAAGATTGCTTTAGCTATTTGGGGTCTTTTGTGTTTCCATGCAAATTGTGCAGTTTTTTTGTTTTTGTTTTGTGAAAAATGCCACTGGTAGTTTGATAGCAATTGCATTGAATCTGTAGATTGCTTTGGGTAGTAGAGTCATTTTCACAATGTTGATTCTTCCAATCCAAGAACATGGTGTATCTCTCCATCTATTTGTATCATCTTTAGTTTCTTTTATCACTGTCTTATAGTTTTCTGCATATAAGTCTTTTGTCTCCTTAAGTAGCTTTATTCTCAGGTATTTTATTTGTTTTGTTGCAATGATAAATGGGAGTGTTTCCTTAATTTCTCTTTCAGATTTTTCATCATTAGTGTATAGGAATGCAAGACATTTCTGTGCATTAATTTTGTATCCTGCTACTTCACCAAATTCATTGATTAGCTCTAGTAGTTTTTTGTAGCATATTTAGGATTCTCTATATATAGTGTCATGTCATCTGCTAACAGTGAAAGTTTTACTTCTTTTCTGATTTGGATTCCTTTTATTTCTTTTCTTCTCTTGTTTCTGTCACTAAAACTTCTGAAACTATGTTGAATAATAGTGTTGCGTGTGGGCAACCTTGTCTTCTTCCTCATCTTAGAGGAAATGGTTTCATTTTTTCACCATTGAGAACAATGTTGGCTGTGGGTTTTTCATATATGGCCTCTATTATATTGAGATACATTCCATGTATGCCTACTTTCTGGACGGTTTTTATCATGAATGGGTGTTGAATTTTGTCAAAAGCTTTTTCTGCATCTATTGAGATTATCATATGGTTCTTATACTTCAGTTTGTTAATATGGTGTATCACATTGATTGATTTGCATATATTGAAGAATCCTTGCATCCCTTGGATAAACTCCACTTGATCACAGTGTATGATCCCTTTAATGTGCTGTTGGATTCTGTTTGCTAGTATTTTGTTGAGGATTTTTGCATCTATATTCATCAGTGATATTGACCTGTAGTTTTCTGTTTTTGTGCCATCTTTGTCTGGTTTTTTTTATCAGGGTGATGGTGGCCTCGTGGAATGAGTTTGGGAGTATTCCTCCCTCTACTATATTTTGGAAGAGTTTGAGAAAGATACATGTTAGCTCTTCTCTGAATGTTTGCTAGAATTCACCTGTGAAGCCATCTGGTCCTTGGCTTTTGTTTCTTGGAAGATTCTTAATCACAGTTTCAATTTCAGTGCTTGTGTCTGGCTTATTTATATTTTCTATTTCTTCCTGGTTCAGTCTCAGAAGGTTGTGCTTTTCTAAGAATCTGTCCATTTCTTCCAGGTTGTCCATTTTATTGACATAGAGTTTCTTATAGTAATCTCTCCTGATCCTTTGTATTTCTGCAGTGTCAGTTTTTACTTCTCCTTCTTCATTTGTAATTCTGTTGATTTGAGTCTTCTCTCTTTTTTTCTTGATGAGGTTGGCTAATGGCTATCAATTTTGTTTATCTTCTCAAAGAACCAGCTTTTAGTTTTATTGATCTTTGCTATTGTTTCCTTCATTTCTTTCATTTATTTCTGATCTGATTTTTATGTTTTCTTTCCTTCTGGTAACCTTGGGTTTTTTTGGTTCTTCTTTTTCTAATTGCTTTAGGTGTATGTTTAGGCTGTTCATTTGAGATATTTCTTGTTTCTTGAGGTAAGATTCTATTGCTATAATCTTCCCTCTTGGAACTGCTTTTGCTGCATCCCATAGGTTTTGTTTCGTTGTGTTTTCATTGTCATTTGTTTCTAGGTATTTTTTGATTTCCTCTGTGATTTCTTTAGTGATCTCTTTGTTAGTTAGTAGCGTACTGTTTATCCTCCATGTGTTTGTGTTTTTTATGTTTTTTTTTTTCCTGTAATTGATATCTAGTTTCATAGCGTTGTGGTCAGGAAAGATACTTGATACAATTTCAATTTTCTTAAATTTACCAAGGCTTGATTTGTGACCCATGATATCATCTATCCTGGACAATGTTCCATGAGCACTTGAGAAGAAAGTGTATTCTCTTGTTTTTGTATGGAATGTCCTATAAGTTTCAATTAAGTTCATCTTTTTTTAATGTGTCATTTCAAGCTTGTGTTTTCTTATTTATTTTCATTTTGGACGATCTGTCCATTGGTGAAACTAGGGTGTTAAAGTGCCCTGTTATTATTGTGTAACTATTGATTTCCCCTTTTATGCCTGTTAGCATTTACCCTGTGTATTGATGTACTCCTACATTGGCTGCATAAATATTTACAATTGTTATATCTTCTTCTTGGATTGATTCCTTGATCATTATGTGGTGTCCTTCTTGTCTGTTGTAATAGTGTTTATTTTAAAGTCTATTTTGTTGGATATGAGAATTACTGCTCTAGCTTTCTTTTATTTCCATTTGCATGGAATATCTTTTTCCATCTCTTCACTTTCAATCTGTATGTATCCCTAGGTCTGAGGTGGGTCTCTTCTGGACAGTATATATTCAGGTCCTGTTTTTGTATCCATTTAGCCAATCTGTGTATTTGGTTGGAGTATTGAATCCATTTACATTTAAAGTAATGATCAATGTGTATGTTCCTATTACCATTTTCTTAATTGCTTTGTATTTGTTATTGTAGGTCTTTTCCTTCCCTTGTGTCTCCTGTGTAGAGAAGTTCCTTTAGCATTTGTTGTGAAGCTGGTTGGGTGGTGCTGAATTCTCTTTGCATTTGCTTGTGTGTAAAGATTCTAATTTCTCTGTTGAATCTGAATGAGATCGTTGCTCATTAAGAGTAATCTTGGTTGTAGATTTTTCCGTTTTATCACTTTAAATGTGTCCTGCCGCTCCCATCTTGCTTACAGAGTTTCTGCTAAATATCAGCAGTTAACCTTATGGGGATTCCCTTTTATGTTATTTGTTGCTTTTCCCTTGCTGCTTTTAATATTTTTTCTTTGTATTTAAATTTTGATAGTTTGATTAATATGTGTCCTGGCGTGTTTCTCCTTGGATTTATCCTGTATGGGACTCTGTGCTTCCTGGACTTGATTGACTATTTCCATTCCCATATTAGGGAAATTTTCAACAATAATCACTTCAAATATTTTGTCAGTTTGTTTCTTTTTCTCTTCTTCTTCTGGAACCCCTATAATTCAAATGTTGGTGTGTTTAATGTTGTCCCAGAAGTCTCTGAGACTGTCATGAATTCTTTTCATTATTTTTTCTTTATTCTTCTCTGCAGTAGTTATTTCCACTATTTCATCTTCCAGGTCAGTTATCCGTTCTTCTGCTTCAGTTAATTTGCTGTTGATTCCTTGTATAGAATTTTTTATTTCATTTATTGTGTGGTTCCTCATTGTTTGCTCTTTAGTTCTTCTAGGTTAAATGTTTCTTTTATTTTCTCCATTCTATTTTGAAGATTTTGGATCATTTTTACTATCATTACTCTGAATACTTTTTCAGGTAGACTGTCTATTTCCTCTTCATTTGTTTAGTCTAGTAGGTTTTTACCTTGCTCGTTCATCTGCTGCATATTTCTCTGTCTTCTCATTTTGTTTAACTTACTGTGTTTAGGGTCTCCTTTTCGCCAGCTGCAGGTTTGTAGTTCCTGTTGTTTTTGGTGTCTTCCCCCAGTCAGTAAGGTTGCTTCAGTGCATTGTGTAGGCTTCCTGGTGGAGTGTAATGGTGCCTGTGTTCTGATGGATGAGGCTGTATCTTGTCTTTCTTGTGGGCAGGACCACATCTGGTGGTGTGTTTTGGGTGTCGGTGACCTTATTATGATTTTATGCAGCCTCTCTGCTAATGGATTGTGTTGTGTTCCTGTCTTGCTGTTGTTTGTCATGGGGTGTCCATCACTGGACCTTGCTGGTTGTTGAATGGAGCTGGGTCTTAGCATTGAGTTAGAAGTCTCTGGGAGAGCTCTCGCCTATTGATGCTCCGTTGGGCCGGGTGGTCTCTGGTGGTCCAACATCCTGAACTCGGCTCTCCCACTTCAGAGACTCAGGCCTGACACCCGGCCGGAGCACCAAGACCCAGTCAACCACACGTCTCAGAAGAAAAGGGAGAAAAAAAAAAAGAAAGAAAAGATAAATAAAATAAAATAAAAAGTTATTAAAATAAAAAATATTAAAATTTAAAAAATTTTAAATGTAATTAAATAAGAAAAGAGTGCAACGAAACCAATAAACAAAGTCACCACTTATAACAAGTGCTGAAAGCTATACTAAGATAAACCTAAAATCAGAAATTAGTCAGTTACATACAGCAAAAACCCCAAGTCTACAGTTGCTCCCAAAGTCCAGTACCTCAATTTTGGGATGATTCATTGTCTATTCAGGTATTCCAGATATGCAGGGTACATCAAGTTGATTGTTGCTATTTAATCCACTGCTCCTGAAGCTGCCCAGAGAAATTTCCCTTTCTCTTCTTTGTTCGCAAATCTCCTGGGGTTCAGCTTTGGATTTGGTCCCATCTCTGCCTGTAGGTCCCCATCTGGCATCTGGTCCTTGCCCAGACAGGAGGGCATTCAAAGAGTGGTTGATTAGGTTGCCTTGGGTCACTCAGTCTGTGGGGAGGGAGGGGTACGGAATGTGGGGTGAGCCTGCAGCGGCAGAGGCCAAGGTGACATTGCAACAGCCTGAGGCATGCCATGTGTTCTCCCAGGGAAGTTGTCCCTGGATCACGGGACCCTGGCAGTGGCATGCTGCCCAGGCTTCCGGGAGTTGAGGTGTGGATAGTGACCTGTGCTTGCACACAGGATTCTTGTTGGCTGCAGCAGCAGCCTTAGTGTTTCATGCCCGTCTCTGTTGTCCATGCTGATAGCCGTAGTCGTGCCCATCTCTGGAGCTCATTTATGCGATGCTCCAAATCCCCTCTCCTTGTGCACACTGAGTCAATGGTATCTTGCCTGTTAGGCAGGTCCATACTCTCTCCCAGACTCCCTGCCAGCTAGCTGTGTTGCACTAGCCCCCTTCAGGCTGTGTTCATGCAGCCAACCCCTGTCCTTTCCCTGGGATCTTAACTCCGAAGCCCAAGCCTCAGCTCCCAGTCCCCACCTGCCCCAATACATGAGCAGACAAGCCTCTCAGGCTGGTGAGTGCTGGTCGGCACTGATCCTCTGTGCGAGAATCTCTCTGCTTTGCTCTCTACACCCCTATTGCTGCATTCTCCTCTGTGGCTCCAAAGCTTCCCCCCGACCACCCTCGTCTCTGCCAGTGAAGGGGCTTCCCAGTGTGTGGAAACTTTCCTCCTTCACAGCTCCCTCCCAGAGGTGCAGGTCCCATCCCTTTTCTTTTGTCTCTGTTTTTTTCTTTTTTCTTTTGCCCTACCCTGGTAAGTGGGGAGTTTCTTGCCTTTTGGGAAGTCTGAGGTCTTCTGCTAGCATTCAGTAGATGTTCTGTAGGAGTTGTTCCACATGTAGATGTATTTTTCATGTATTTTTAGGGAGGATGGTGATCACCATGTCTTACTCCTTCGCCGTCTTGAATGTCCTCCCATCAAGGATAAGTTTGTTCTTATTTCTGAGGAATGGATGATTCTAGATGATAAATAACAGACAGCTAATTCTTGAGTGATTGCTATTCTAACCTGTTGCTAGCAGGTAAAAATATGTAAAAAAAATTGAGTTTAAAAAATTGAGTTTATTTTGTTTTAGATATGCAGTACCTACCCTCCTGAAATAGTGGTTCCTAAATCTGTTACATTGGGAACGGTGGTTGGAAGTTCGAAGTTCAGAAGTAAAGAATGTGTGCCTATGCTTTCCTACCTCTACAAAGAGAACAATGTTAGTTGAGCAAAGTTCTCTCATGAGAACTTTACTTGGTGCTAGAAGACCTGAGTTTAAGTCACACCACTGCCACTTACTAGCTATGTGACCTCAAGCAAGTTACTTCTCTGAACTTTGGTAGCTCTGAGAGTTTTTAAGTGTGTAATATGAGAGAAAAATATATGTGTACTTTGTAAATTTTAAAGTGTTGTGCAGATGTTAAGTGTCATTTGTAGTGCGTTCATTTATTTCTTTTCTTCTCTATGGGCTCCTGCTTGATGGCAAGTTGTTGAATAAAAGGGAACAGCTGTATGAAAGGATATTTGGGCACTGTGGCTTCCCATTAGAACACACATGTCCTTGATTCTTTCTCACTATTTTCATACAATTTAAGCTAGTAGGGGAATATTTCGCTTGACTCCTCTATTTGAGTCCCCTTCCATAGGAAGGGATAATAGTTCTTGCCTCTTGTGGTCTCTCTGAGATCTGGAATTAGACAGTCAAGTTCTCAGGTAGGCAACTATCAAGTGCTAAAAAGTACAGTAATACAAGTGGGTGTCTTTGTGTCAAACTATCAAAGTAAGCAGACTCTATAAAAAACACACCAAAGTGTAATGCAGTTCACTAACTAATTATTACCAGATGTATCTGCTAAATAGCTATGTTGTTTTCCTATTGAAATGGCTTGAAACAAACCAGCCCTCTGATTTGGCATTAACTCCTGAAACGAGTGAACCCTGTTCTCTTAAGAGACACTAGGTCTTTGAATTCTGCTGTCACTGTGAACCTCTGGTTTATATGGATGATATTACTGGGACTATAAAAAGCAAGAAAGGTTCCGGTAAATACTAGCCTAATACATATTGAAAATGCATAGAATTCTATTAAGGAAACACTCAGGGTGTGATTTTCTTGAAGTCTGGATTTGCTGAGACTGGGTTGGGAATCATAGCCATGTAGAAGAAAAAAAGACTATCTGAGCAACAGTTTGTGGTAATACAGCCCACATGCTAGAGTGGGGATGGAGGCAGGAGGCTGAGCCTAATGTCAGTGGAATGCCTGGGCTTCAGAGCTACATTTCTTTTTACTTCACTATCCTGAGTTGTCTCATCCTCTTCTTCTACTCACTGAATATGGGATCAAGGAGGATTTTTGACCACCTGTACATTGGACCACTCAACTGATATATTTTTTCCTTACAGCCTGCCATTTACCACTGTAGCCAGCCTCTGTCTGGATTTTATACTCATTGCATAGATGATGAGCTCCTGCTAGAGGTTATTAGCCAGACGAACCCAGAGAGCCAGTTTATGTATGTTGTAGACACAAGACCAAAAGTATCTATGTATCAATGACCTCTCTAATACCCCTACTTTACTCATGTTATAATTCCCTTCCCCACATGTTGAGTTTTGCAGTGTTAATGGGAAAGTTAGGTTTGTGTATATGGGCTTATTATGTCATAACTGTGTAAAATCATTTGAGTAAGCCATTTGGAACTCCTTTTATCATAGCTATCACTGTCAAGCAAGACTATGAGAAGGTACTTTGAACAACTTAGTCTTGCCACTGCCTGTGAATGTCACAGAGAGGAGGGTCCTCAGATCAACCTAAACTCTCTGCATTAATTCCTTGACCCTCAACATTTTGTCTAGCTTTAATAAGGAATCGTAGAGGAATTAATTGTGCCCCACAAGGCAAGTAAAGGACAGATTTCCTTTTTTTAAAGGCTGTTCTTTTCACAAACAGCCCCAGAAAGAAATAATTTTGCTTATACTTTGATATGTTGACTGTGGATGATTAGGAGGTTTCATTGCTAACTAGGGATTGCTAAGTAAGTGATTTATATTCTAAGCCTAAGCCAGGTGGTTGTGACTTCAGAGTTAAGCAATTGGTTGTGCTTGAAACCAGATAGTGGTCTTAGACAGATGTCTGCCCATTTTGGGGATCTCTCACTGACTGTTCTGCAGGGCTACCTATAACTGACTGGGCTCAATAGAAAAAATAATTTCCCTTTCTGCTCAGGTACCATCCTTCAGTTTCTCAGAACTTTGCTGTCTTGCTTCAACTATAACTGCGTTTGACATTCTGGGATTAGAAAGAGTTTAATCAAATCTGTGTTTTCCATCGTATTAGTCTTAAAATGATAAAGAGAAGTACCAAGCTTTTGAAAAACTAAAGGATTGATGCCCTTTGGCCAAATGAAAGACCAAAAAGTCCTTTTTAATAGGTCCCTTTTTCCTCTCTCAGAGAGCCTAGAAATATCTAGCAACACTCCTCTTCTGGATGGCTAGATATATACTTTTAGTAGAAACTGTATTGTAGTGACAAGTTACATTCTTAGGAGTCAGTCAAATCTGGGGTCAGATCCTGCCTTCAGCTTTTATCCATATGATCCTGGTTGAAATTGGTTTACCTCTCTGAACTTGTTTCCTTATGGGAATAATAATAGTACCTATCTTTAGGAGCTGTCATGAGGATTAAATGAGATAATATAAGTGAAGGATCTAGCACAGTGTCTGGCACATACATACTAGGGGCTCAGTAAATATTATATGTTCTTTCCTACTTGAACATTAGGCTACTAATATGTAGCAGTTTCTCAGATATGCCAGTCCTATTCCCAAAGAGTGTATACTGGTATGATGTATCTAGCTATCTGTAGTAGCTGGCCTTTCTACTGCTGCCCAGACCTGGGTAGGGACTGCCGTAATTATTGTTTCATTTGCTGAAGCATCCATCAGTCATAACAGACTTTTTTGTTACTAGGTTGCTGTTGCTTACACCTCCTCAGGTGTCCCATTGATTTGTCATTAATTTAATGAAAGCTCAGTGACATTCTTTGTGTGATAAGAGATCAAAATTACCATCATGTTTCTCCCTTTAACAAATATCCTGCATGCTAAATAGAATATGTTGACATGTAGATTTTTCTTCCCTGCATGTGTTAATGTGAATAGTTTGTGCTTTTGAGGTTTTTAATGGCATTCTTTTTTTATTAATGTAAAAATGACACCCTATCCATATACATTCTCCTCCTACCTTCTGAAATGCACAATAATGGGAGATTAGAAAATAGGCCCAAACAACAGAAAATCATTTAATTATTAAGATGGTTATAATCATATAAGATATCTTGGCTGCTTTCTAGTTTTTTTATATATAAATTTATTTATTTTATTTATTTTTTGCTGTGTTGGGTCTTCATCGCTGTGCACGGGCTTTCTCTAGTTGCAGCGAGTGGGAGCTACTCTTCATTGCGGTGCGCGGGCTTCTCATTGCGGTGGATTCTCTTGTTGTGGAACACGGGCACTAGGCACGCAGGCTTCAGTAGTTGCAGCATGCCAGCTCAGTAGTTGTGGCGCACGGGCTTAGTTGCTCCATGGCATGTGGGATCTTCCCAGACCAGGGATTGAACCCGTGTCCCCTGTATTGGCAGGTGGATTCTCAACCCACTGTGCCACCAGGGAAGCCCCTTTCTAGTTTTTGGATTAATATCTCCTCTCTGCAAGTCTCATTTACTCACTACCCCATCCAACATTCTTCATATGACCTAGAAGTATTCTGGTTACCACAAGCTGAATATAGTGTTAAAACAACTCTTGGTATCTCCATTTCAATTTTATCAGTGAATGAAAGTCACTTTATCTTATGCAGTCATGTTCTAGACATTTTTCTAGAGTAGCTGTTTATAATTAATTGGCCCTGAAGTTCTTAGACTTCTTTCTAGAGCTTCTCAGTAATAAGGATTTTTGAATTTTCACATGTTTCTCAGTATAAAGCCCATTTGTTTGTGATAGGAAGCTCAAAATTATAATTTTAGTTCTTCGGATCAGATATCCTCATAGCTCCCATATCCTTCAATCAATCTCTTAAGCAGAGTTTTAATAATAAAATAAAAACACTAAATCTCCTTCTCTTTCCCTATACTACTGTTACTTAAGATACCTGATCTAAATGCCAGTGAGATTCTCTTCATCCCAGAATGTGCCCTATGTGATCTAACTTCTTTTTAAATGGGTAAGATTTAAAACTGTTTAGAATGAAGCATTGAGATTGATGAACCATGTTCTTTTATCATCTGCCCCATCTGTTCTGTTATGTCCTCTATATTGCAGTTAAATGCCATGGCCAACCGAGCAGCTGGGAAGGGTTATGAAAATGAAGGCAACTATGCCAACATTCGCTTCAGGTTCATAGGCATTGAGAACATCCATGTGATGCGGAGCAGCCTGCAGAAACTCTTGGAAGGTACAAGGATTTCACCTGGGCTAGACCAGAGGCTATATAGCTTGCATAATTACGTAAGCAAAAAGTATGCCTGATTTTGTGGTGAAACATAAAAGCAACCAGGTGAGCAGAATTAACAGGTGATAAGATTTTTGACTATAGTATAAATCCAGTTTGCATAGGTAGTACTGAATTATAGCAGTGTTGGTCTGACAGAGGAACTACAATGTTTAGTTTTCATAACTCTGTGGAGTTCATCTGGGTTTAGTGGCTATGGAAATAATTTCTCTCTATAGAATTACAGAGACTGCTGTATAGGGGTGGGTAGGTCAACATAAATATAAATGAACTGGGATTTATTTCATCTTCCTCATTTAATCTGCTGTAAGGGGTCAGTCCAATTTCATCACTGTGCTGATGAAGGGGGCGAATTTAGACTTCAAAGGAATAAAGCTGCTATCAGACAATTTGGGTCATCTGTCATCACAGCAATGTAATTGGGATCAGAATGCGGGCAAGGTGAGATCAGGGCTTTACAGGACTCTTGAGTCTAGAACATTTCTCCCAAAGCCACTACCCAGGATTCCATGATGTGGTATGTCATCTCAGGCACACATAGGGAAAACCTGCCCTCATTAAGTGAACTCCCCGTTCTTCCTCTCTTTTCTTCAATTGTTCACTTATGCTGTCTGCCAGGACCTCTCCCTTACACAACCCTTATCAGATCCTGTCTTCTCAGTCTGCAGCCCTTTTTGGATATTAATGTTCCTCTTCCTTGGGTCTCTTCCTCTTTTCTTTTTTGTCCCAGAATATTCTATAGTAGGAGTGTAAGAGGACATTTTGCAGATTTTTTGAGGCAAAAGATTGCCGTCTGCTGGATAACCAGTGCAAAATGCATGAAAATTAACTGATGGTTTTTTCAACCTGTTGAGACAGCACAGGGCTGCAAGGGAGTAAGTGGGGATGTGGAAGCAGAGACAGATGTTAAGGGTCTACAAAGTTAGGCTCAGTAGGAGGAGTTAAGATGGGAATAAAATGTGTTTTCTAATCAGAGGAGATGTGAGTATTTTCCTGTGGATGCTGACTCAGTCTTTTGGCTCTGTTCTTCAGAGATCTCTGTGGGCTTGGGGTGGGTTCTACAAGTCAAGAAAGCAGAGACCCGAGCTAGGAGATATGGTAGGCTCTAGCCCTAGTCCTGTCCCTGATTCACTTTGCGGTTTCCAACTAATCATTTAACCTTTCTGTGCCTCAGCTTCCTCATTTACAAAATGGTGAACCATTTTGTCCCCTTTCTTGGTGAATAAACTGAGGTAATTGTGAATTTCAATCTCTGCTTCCTTTTCTACCTTAGTTTGTGAATTGAAAACTCCAACAATGAGTGAATTTCTTAGCAGCCTGGAGAGCTCAGGGTGGTTGAGACACATTAAAGCTATTATGGATGCTGGAATTTTCATTGCAAAGGTAATAATCAGGACTTTTAAGAACTTGCACTGACTTTATTATGGGATCTCTTGAGGTAGCAGTGTATTCATGGTGGAAAGAATATTGAAAAACAACCTGGTTTCTAGATTCAGGTCAGCCACTAATTTACTGCGTGCCCTTGGAAAATCTCTTCCCTTCTGTGGGCCTCAGTTTCTCTGTCTGTAAAACAAGGTGGTTCTACTAGAATCTAATGGTATAAGTTTTGGGGGGCCCACTGAACTCTTTGAGAATATGATTGACTTTCTGCCCCTAGAAAAATGTACATATGGCTATACATACAGAAAATAGACCTTAATTTCAGGGGGTACACAGACCCCAGATCTCAAGTTAAAAACTCTTAGATAATCTCTCATGGTCCTTTCAGCTCAAATATTCTCATAGTCTTTCCAGCTCAAATACTCTGATGTATTTTTGTGTTGATTCTAAGGTATCAAGTGGAAGTAAGACTGGTTGTAAAATAAATGCAGAGCTTGTGTTTCTATGGGTTTTCAGAGCTCTGAGTATAAAGCAGACTTTTCTGGCTTCTTTGTCTAGGTATGCCTCTGAATGCAGTCTAAGTAGGCTTCATCACTCATTTATGCTGACTCACTTATTTTCTGACCTTCAGAACCCTGGCTTCTGTATCATTTGTTAGGTGATATTTAAAAAAAAAAAAGAAGAAATTTGGAGTGTACATTTTCTCATTTTGAAGTTTTGTTTATACATTATTACATGAGAACTTGCTCTTTTCACCACACCCCTATTATTTGGTAGAAGTAAAGAAAAGGAGAGAATCACTCTTCACCTCTCTGCTGTCATTTTTTCAGTTGAAGATAATGAGATTTATAGCTTCTGGCTTAAAAGGTTTTTAGAGAGTGTGTGTAATTAACTGTCTTAAATATCCAGCCCTATTGTTTTACAATTTCCTAGTCCTGTTGCCTACATTTTTCACTGTAATTTATTATTAGTGCTTACTATGTGACCCCCTTGGTCATTTCAAGCCCACTGTTCTAGCCATTCTTTATACTGTTCCTTTTTCGCATGCCCTATACCCATAAATTTCTATTTCCTTTCTGAAACTGACTTTATTAGACCAAAGAGAGTGAGAATGGAGAAGAGGGATAGATTTGATAGACCATACAACCTCATAAATATTGGTTGAATTAAAATGAGTGGATGAGAAAGATAGACTTGTGATTGCACGATTATCCTGTGCTTCCCATCTCCATCAGTCCTATCCAGTATCCCAAGCTTGAAAACTCAAGTAAGCCTTGAATTCTTTCTCTTCCCCTCCATCTGGCAATTGCCTCATCCTGTCAGTTTTCCTCAAAAGTGTTTCTCAAATATCCGTTCTTCCCCACCTCTGCCTTAAGTACTATAATAACTTCCTGACTGGTTTACTTGTCTTTAGTAGTTGCTCCCCCCAGTATGGCCACCAGATTGCTTCTAAAGCCATCTTTCTTGAGCACATATGATAATGTCACTTTAAACTCAAAATACTCCAATGGTTCCCCATTGCCCATAAGACCCTGGTAATTAGTGAGATTCTTGTTTCTCCCAAAAACACTATAGTATCCCTCCCTCTCTCGTTTTGTCTCTCATTATCTTTATTTATTTTTTTCTCATTACAAAAGTTATACATGTACGTTATCTAAGAAGTATACATTTCAGAAATATATAATGTAAAATGTAAATATTCCCTGTAGTTTGCCCCACAACACACACTATTAATAGTTTAATGTATGCTGCTAGATCAGCACTATTTGAACTTTCTGTGATGATGGAAAGGTTCTGGATCTGTACTAATACAATAGCCACTAGCCACATGTGGCAGTTGTGCATTTGAAATGTGGCTAGTGAGAGTGAGGAACTGAATTTTTAATTTTATTTAGTTTTGATCAATTTAAATTTAAATAGCCACTTGTGGCTAGTGACTACCATATTGGACAGTACAGGTCTAGAATTTTTCAACATATATATAACTACATATATTATTACTAATTTGTAAAAATGAGATTGTATTGTGCATATTTTTCTGCAACTAACTTTTTATACTTAATGTATGGTGAACATTTTCCAGGTCAGTTCAGTCAGTGTGACCTCATTCTTTTCAGTGACTGTATAATATTCCATTAAGTGAATTTATCATGGTCCCTGTTCATGGGCAATTCAGTTATTCACATTTTTCACAAATGCAGACATTGTTGCATCAAATATCCTTGAACATATATCTTTATATGTGTGGGCATTCTTAAAAGTGGATTTTCAGTTGAAGAGTATGAATATTTCAGACTTTACTAGATGTGGCCAAATTGCCCTTCAAATAGGATACACCAGTTTCCATTCCCACCAACAATGCCTCTTTCTCCACATAGCCAGCAATGGTTATCATCAATCTTTTTAATCTTTGCCAATTTGATAGGTTATGCATTTTATGTCATGTTTTAATTTGCATTTCTTTAATCATTAGTGAAATTGAGCATCTTTTCCTGTCCACCAGTGACTTTTCACTCCATTTGGAGTCCTAAGGAAAGAGTATAGTCGCTACTATTAGGCCTCTGATATTATCTGAGGTATCTGGTTAACTGAGGGGTTTAAAAGGTTGAGAAACTTTTTTCCAGATCTCTCTGACTCTTGTCTTACTCGCAACCTATATATCCTTCTAGGAATATCATTTCTCTTTTACCTTCTACTACAAAAGTTACTCATTTTCCCACACCCCATGAACTGCACGGTCCATGACAGGTTCAATACTCCCCTTGCTCCTTACAAAACTCCTTCCTCCTTTTAGGTCTATTGCATTTAGCTATACCACTCTGTACCTCTCCTAATGACTCTTCTTTCTCCATTAAGGACTTTGGAAACCACTTTAGGTAGGTGGTTTCCTCTCCATCCTGATTCTTCCTCTCAATCCCAGGAGATTTGAATGTCCATGTACAACCTATAAAACACTCTGCACTGGAACAACTCCTACAGAACACCTACTGAACGCTGGCAGAAGACCTCAGACCTCCCAAAAGGCAAGGAACCCCCCACGTACCTGGTTAGGGCAGAAGAAAAAACTAAACAGAGACAAAAGGATAGGGACGGGTCCTGCACCAGCGGGAGAGAGCTGTGAAGGAGGAAAAGTGTCCACACACTAGGAAGCCCCTTCGCGGGTGGAGACTTCGGGAGGCGGAGTGGGGGAGCTTGGGAGCCGCGGAGGAGAGCACAGCAACAGGGGTGCGGAGGGCAAAGCGGACAGATTCCAGCGCAGAGGATCGGGCCGACCGGCACTCACCAGCCGAGAGGCTTGTCTGCTCGCCCGCCGGGGCGGGCGGGACTGGGAGCTGAGGCTCCAGCTCTTGTCGGAGCGCCGGGAGAGGACTGAGGTTGGCGGCGTGAACACAGCCTGCAGGGCGTTGGTGCGCGGCGGCTGGCCGGGAGAGAGTCCGGGGAGGGGTCTGGACCTGCCGAAGAGGCAAGAGATTTTTACGTCCCTCTTTGTTTCCTGGTGCACGAGGAGAGGGGATTAAGAACGCTGCTTGAGAGAGCTCCAGGGACGGGCGCGAGCCGCGGCTAAGAGTGCGGAGCCCAGAGACGGACATGGGACGCTAAGGCCGCTGCTGCCGCCGCCAGGAGGCCTGTGGGCAAACACAGGTCACTAGCCACACGCCCTTCTGGGGAGCCTGTGCAGCCCGCCACTGCCAGGGTCCCGGGATCCAGGGACGGCTCCCCGGGAGAGCGCACGGCGCGCCTCAGGCTGCAGCGTCACGCCGGCCTCTGCCACTGCAGGCCCGCCCCGCACTCCGTGACCCTCCCTACCCCCCGGCCTGGGTGAGCCAGAGCCTCCGAATCAGCGGCTCCTTTAACCTCGTCCTGTCTGAGCAAAGAACAGACGCCCTCCGGCGACCTACATGCACAGGCGGGGCCAAATCCAAAGCTGAGCCCCTGGGAACTGTCAGAACAAAGAAGAGAAAGGGAAATCTCTCCCAGCAGCCTCAGAAGCAGCGGATTAAAGCTCCACAATCAACTTGATATACCCTGCATCTGTGGAATACCTGAATAGACAACGAATCATCCCAAATTAAGGATCCCTGTGGATGAAAGGCTCTTGGTGCTGCAGCCAGGACTCAGTGCTGTGCCTCTGAGGTGGGAGAGCCAACTTCAGGACACTGGTCCACAAGAGGCCTCCCAGCTGCACATAATATCAAACAGCAAAAATCTCAGAGAGATCTCCATCTCAACGCCAGCACCCAGCTTCACTCAACGACCAGCAAGCTACAGTGCTGGACATCCTATGCCAAACAACTAGCAAGACAGGAACACAACCCCACCCATTAGCAGAGAGGCTGCCCAAAATCATAGTAAGTCTACAGACACCCCAAAACACACCACCAGACGTGGACCTGCCCACCAGAAAGACAAGATCCAGCCTCATACACCAGAACACAGGCACTAGTACCCTCCACCAGGAAGCCTACACAACCCACTGAACCAACCTTAGCCACTGGGGACAGACACAAAAAACAACAGGAACTACGAACCTTCAGCCTGCAAAAAAGGAGACCCCAAACAAAGTAAGATAAGCAAAATGAAAAGACAGAAAAACACACAGCAGATGAAGGAGCAAGATAAAAACCCACCAGACCTAACAAATGAAGAGGAAATAGGCAGACTACCTGAAAAAGAATTCAGAATAATGATAGTAAGGTTGATCCGAAATCTTGGAGATAGAATGGACAATAGAATGGACAAATTGCAAGAATCAGTTAACAAGGACCTAGAAGAACTAAAGATGAAGCAAGCAACGATGAACAACACAATAAATGAAATTAAAAGTACTCTAGATGGGATCAATAGCAGAATAACTGAGGCA
>NW_020838063.1:230482-272194 GCF_003676395.1 Aethalodelphis obliquidens
CCCTTGTAAATTCACAATTTCTTCTGTCAAATTTTTGTGATGTAATAAATGCTTTTTTATTTTTGCCCAGGGGAATGCAGACTGATTATATAGAACCGAAGTGACACAAAAGGCACTTTGATTCCAGTCACAACGTAGCTTCATTTGTCTTTGTAAATTTACAAGTTGGTCCCCCAACATAACCACAGCTTGTTGTAAGTCTGCTATTTCCGAATGTATTTCCGAATCACTTTGTTGTTGAGAGGACCAAAGCATTTCAGAATTTTTATGCCAATCAGTTATATAATCAACGGTCTGAATAGATTGTTCTAAAGCAACTCCAGCTACTGCAGCAGTAGCTGTTATGGCTATAATACCCATGACAGCTGTAATCAACATTCCTACAAATCTTTTACTTGTTTTTAATGCATCAGTTAAATATTGCAAAACAGCCATAGGAAGAGATTCTTGCCATTCCCTTCCAAGATTGACAGGAAGCCAAAAACCTGTCCGAACTTGTAAGATATACAAACTTTTAGTAGATATGTTAAAAGATATACTAGAGTTAATACAGGTATACAGAGAGCAATTTTTACATATTATAATACCTAGAGTCTTATTCCATTCAGCTGGTCCCTTTAACAATATATAAGGTAATTTCACACAACTACGAGTATACCGAGTAACATTTTTATGAAAAGTCAAACTATGATTTCCAGATTTGTTAACCATATGTCCTACCCAAGCATTAATATTTTCCAAAGCTGCCATAAGCTTCCACAAGTCCTTTTTGATGGGATATCCATTTAAATGAGGACCAGGAGGAGAAAACCCTCCTGCATGCCATACTATGGTATCATTAATAGTATTGCTATAAATAGTGTTATCCTCTCTATGCCAGTGTAAATTCTTCAGACCCCTTTTTCCTCAGGTGGAGCCAAAAGGGCTCCAATCAGTGACACTTCCCCAAGAAGTATTAACAAGAACCCGAGCCATTTCCCCTCGGCATCGAGTCCAATGGACCCAATCCGATAATTGATCCAGAAGAGGCACCTGGCATGGAGGCAAGTAAGGTGTGGAAACATTCTCATTAAGAGTGGAATTAGAACTTTTAAAACTATAAGCACTCAAAAGATATAACCCATGATATCTGCTTTCATTTTTGACAACACTTAACCATGCCTGATAATTCATTTTAAGGCAATGATCTCCCTTTCCCGTACAAATAGGAGGTCCACTAACACCCACCGTGTAATTCTCTATTATCCTTCCTTCTTCTTCCGGCTTCAAAGGGCCTCTATCATCAAAAGGACCAGGCAACCATCCAGACTCATTTACCTATACAAGAATTGGGGCATCCCACCAGGTAACCCCCATATTAAGAGGAGGGTTAGGAATATATGTCCAATAAGTATGGTTAGTACAATTTTTCTCATTGGCTGATATGCTTATTACCTGTGCAGACAACACTGCCAGCATGGCCTCAAAAAGACTGGTGCTATTGAGGGGTTTACCCTGTGAAATGATAAGATTTTTGGTAGTGTCTGTAAACTTTTTCACTTGCCACCAGGTCAATGGAGGCGCCTTCTTCTTTCCATCAAGTCTTAAACTGCATATATTGTCCAGGTTCAAGAACAGTCTTGGCAAGTGCCTCCCAATCCTGAGGAATTAATATGTTTTCGGAAGCATACCTAGACAAAAGACCTTGAACATAATTAGAATGCATCCCATATGCATTAATGGCTTCTTTTAGCATTTTTAAAATTTTTATATCATGATGGTTATACACAACATTTACATATCCATTCGGAAATTGATCATTAGCAGGCATAGCTTGTCTAACAATAGGGAAAGCAAAAAATGATTCAGAATATTGCTTTTCTTCCTTATTCATCTCTTCTTCCAACAATAGTCTATTAGATTCAGGTTTTAGAGGAAAGCGAAACTGACGAGAGGCTCCAACAGGATAAGCTGCTAATTCTAAAGGAGGAGCCGAAGGAATAGTAGGACATGGCTCTTGATATAAAGGAGTGGTAACATTGTTTTTATTTTCTTCCAATTTAACCATCAAATTTTTTAACTTTGAAAGTATATCAGAAATCTCATTCTGTTGAGAAAGTGGCATCTCATTTTGTTTTCTAGCCTGCTCCCGATCTTTATCATCATCAGAAAAAGCCCCTTCATCACTGAAACCTGAAAAATCCTCTCATGTCTCAGACACAAGGGGAGGAGGAGGCGGAGGAAGGTCCTCTATAGGAGATTCACGAAATAGAGTACAAAAAGCAGCAGAATGATCGGGAGAAGAATTCGGACGCTGAGGGCGCACCCCATTTTCACTTTCAGTTTCAGATTGTAATGGTTCCAGGGCAAGGGAAATTAATTTACAAAGAGACCAAACACGGACAGATATAGGGTCTCCACGCTGATGAGCTCTTCTTAAGGCTCGCATAACCTGTTTCCAAACTTTTAAATTCAACTGGTTATGACCAGTAGGTTGAAACCAGTAACAATGTTTACGAACCAGCGCAAACAATTCATCAAAAGATTCTGGTTTCACTTTCACTCCTGAACTCCATAATAACTGTTTCAGGAGTCTAATGTATTGAAATTCTACTGAATGGGAATTCCCCATTACAGTTACTCTACTGCTCCCGAAGGTTTCACTTACTCTTGAGCGTACCAAATTCCCCTTCGGTCCTGCGATCACGCGATTACTTACTTTCAGGTCCCTGTTCGGGCGCCAAATGTTGCAGTTTTTCTTATGACAGGGTTTCCGAAAGCAAGCTCATCACACGAGATGAACTGTGCCGAAACACAGCAGTAGAGGGCTGCCTCTCGCTCAGGCAAAACAGCGCTGTCTGTCCTGCTGTGGTAGTTTTTATTTAAGCATTATCTATGTTTACATTTTAAGACTTGTTTTCTTAACATTCCAGAAATGCCAAAGCAGCAACATATGCTTTTATTGATTATACAAGCAACAATGGGCTTCATTGAAAACATGCCGTGCTTCGTCCTTGAGCGCAAAAGCAGCACAAGGATATTGCCTTGTGTTTCCATTATTCTGATTATACTGAAGTAGCACAAGGACATTTCCTTGTGTTCCCACCATTCTGATTATACTGAGGACATCTCATGGATCAGTGCCCAAAGCACTCAATGCTTATTCGCAAGCCCCCGGTTTGCCGGGGTGGGGGGGGGGCGACTCAAAGCATCCAGGACTGTTTGCAGTTCTGGCTTATTTGCATGCCCCCGTTTTGCCGGGGGGGCGGGGGCTCAAAGCAATAAGGACTGTTTCCAGTTCTGGCTTATTCGCCAGCCCCCAGTTTGCTGGGGGGGGGGGTGCTCATGCGCCATGTCTCCTTTCCATGTCCTCAGTTATTCCACTACACGTCTCCCTCCCTCCCACCCTCCATATCCCACCCCTCCAGGTGGTCACAAAGCACCGAGCTGATATCCCTGTGCTATGCGGCTGCTTCCCACTAGCTATCTACCTTACGTTTGGTAGTGTATATATGTCCATGCCTCTCTCTCGTTTTGTCACAGCTCACCCTTCCCCCTCCCCATATCCTCAAGTCCCTTCTCCAATAGGTCTGTGTCTTTACTCCTGTCTTACCCCTAGGTTCTTCATGACATTTTTTTTCTTAAATTCCATATATATGTGTTAGCATACGGTATTTGTCTTTCTCTTTCTGACTTACTTCACTCTGTATGACAGACTCTAGGTCTATCCACCTCATTACAAATAGCTCAATTTCGTTTCTTTTTGTGGCGGAGTAATATTCCACTGTATATATGTGCCACATCTTCCTTATCCATTCATCCGATGATGGGCTCTTAGGTTGTTTCCATGTCTGGGCTATTGTAAATAGAGCTGCAATGAACATTTTGGTACATGACTCTTTTTGAATTTTGGTTTTCTCAGGGTATATGCCCAGTAGTGGGATTGCTGGGTCATATGGTAGTTCTATTTGTAGTTTTTTAAGGAACCTCCATACTGCTCTCCATAGTGGCTGAACCAATTCACATTCCCACCAGCAGTGGAAGAGTGTTCCCTTTTCTCCACACCCTCTCCAGCATTTATTGTTTCTAGATTTTTTGATGATGGCCATTCTGACTGGTGTGAGATGATATCTCATTGTAGTTTTGATTTGCATTTCTCTAATGATTAACGATGTTGAGCATTCTTTCATGTGTTTGTTGGCAGTCTGTATATCTTCTTTGGAGAAATGTCTATTTAGGTCTTCTGCCCATTTTTGGATTGGGTTGTTTGTTTTTTTGTTATTGAGCTGCATGAGCTGCTTGTAAATTTTGGAGAGTAATCCTTTGTCAGTTGCTTCATTGGCAAATATTTTCTCCCATTCTGAGTGTTGTCTTTTGGTCTTGTTTATGGTTTCCTTTGCTGTGCAAAAGCTTTGAAGTTTCATTAGGTCCCATTTGTTTATTTTTGTTTTTATTTCCATTACTCTAGGAGGTGGGTCAGAAAGGATCTTGTTGTGATTTATGTCATAGAGTGTTCTGCCTGTGTTTTCCTCTAAGAGTTTGATAGTTTCTGGCCTTACATTTAGGTCTTTAATCCACTTTGAGCTTATTTTTGTGTATGGTGTTAGGGAGTGATCTCATCCCATACTTTTACATATAGCTGTCCAGTTTTCCCAGCACCACTTACTAAAGAGGCTTTCCTTTCTCCACTGTACATTCCTGCCTCCTTTATCAAAGATAAGGTGTCCATATGTGTGTGGCTTTGTCTCTTGTCTTTCTATCCCGTTCCATTGATCTATCTTTCTGTTTTAGTGCCAGTACAATACTGTTTTGATTACTGTAGCTTGGTAGTATAGTCTGAAGTCACGGAGCCTGATTCCTCCAGCTCCGTTTTTCGTTCTCAAGATTGCTTTGGCTATTCAGGATCTTTTGTGTTTCCATACAAATTGTGAAATTTTTTGTTCTAGTGCTGTGAAAAATGCCAGTGGTAGTTTGATAGCGATTGCATTGAATCTATAGATTGCTATGGGTAGTAGAGTCATTTTCACAATGTTGATTCTTCCAACCCAAAAACATGGTATATCTCTCCATCTATTTGTATCATCTTTAATTTCTTTCATCAGTGTCTTATAATTTTCTGCATACAGATCTTTTGTCTCCTTAGGTAGGTTTATTCCTAGATATTTTATTCTTTTTGTTGCAATGGTAAATGGGAGTGTTTTCTTGATTTCACTTTCAGATTTTTCATCATGAGTGTATAGGAATGCCAGAGATTTCTGTGTATTAATTTTGTATCCTGCAACATTACCAGATTCATTGATTAGCTCTAGTAGTTTTCTGGTAGCATCTTTAGGATTCTCTATGTATAGTATCATGTCACCTGCAAACAGTGACAGCTTTACTTCTTCTTTCCAATTTGGATTCATTTTATTTCCTTTTCTTCTCTGATTGCTGTGGCTAAAATTTCCAAAACTATGTTGAATAAGAGTGGTGAGAATGGGCAACCTTGTCTTGTTCATGATCTTAGTGGAAATGCTTTCAGTTTTTCACCATTGAGGATGATGTTGGCTGTGGGGTTGTCATATATGGTCTTTATTATGTTGAGGAAAGTTCCCTCTATGCCTACTTTCTGCAGGGTTTTTATCATAAATGGGTGTTGAATTTTGTCAAAAGCTTTCTCTGCATCTATTGAGATGATCATATGGTTTTTCTCCTTCAATTTGTTAATATGGTTTATCACATTGATAGATTTGCGTATATTGAAGAATCCTTGTATTCCTGGAATCAACCCGACCTGATCATGGTGTATGATCCTTTTAATGTGCTGTTGGATCCTGTTTGCTAGTATTTTGTTGAGGATTTTTGCATGTATGTTCATCAGTGTTACTGGCCTGTAGTTTTCTTTCCTTGTGACATCCTTGTCTGGTTTTGGTATCAGGGTTATGGTGGCCTCATAGAATGAGTTTGGGAGTGCTCCTCCTTCTGCTATATTTTGGAAAGTTAGAGAAGGATTAGGTGTTAGCTCTTCTCTAAATATTTGATAGAATTTTCCTGTGAAGCCGTCAGGTTGTGGGCTTTTGTTTGTTGGAAGATTTTTAATCACAATTTCAATTTCAGTGCTTGTGATTGCTCTGTTCGTATTTTCTATTTCTTCCTGATTCAGTCTTGGCAGGTTGTGCATTTCTAAGAAATTGTCCATTTCTTCCAGGTTGTCCATTTTATTGGCATAGAGTTGCTTGTAGTAATCTCTCATGATCTTTTGTATTTCTGCAATGTCAGTTGTTACGTCTCCTTTTTCATTTCTAATTTTAATGATTTGAGTCTTCTCCCTTTTTTTCTTGATGAGTCTGGCTAATGATTTATCTATTTTGTTTATCTTCTCAAAGAACCAGCTTTTAGTTTTATTGATCTTTGCTATCGTTTCCTTCATTTCTTTTTCATTTATTTCTGATCTTATTTTTATGATTTCTTTCCTTCTGCTATCTTATGGGTTTTTTTGTTCCTCTTTCTCTAATTGCTTTAGCTGCAAGATTCGGTTGTTTATTCGAGATGTTTCCTCTTTCTCAAGGTAGGATTGTATTACCATAAACTTCCCTCTTAGAACTGCTTTTCCTGCATCCCATAGGTTTTGGGTCGTCGTGTCTCCATTGTCATGTGTTTCTAAGTTTTTTTTTAATTTCCTCTTTGATTTCTTCAGTGATCACTTCATTATTAAGTAGTGTATTGTTTAGCCTCCATGTGTTTGTATTTTTTACAGATCTTTTCCTGTTATTGATATCTACTCTCATAGCATTGTGGTCGGAAAAGATACTTGATACAATTTCAGTTTTCTTAAATTTACCAAGGCTTGATTTGTGACCCAAGATATGATCTATCCTGGAGAATATTCCATGAGCACTTGAGAAAAATATGTTTTCTGTTGTTTTTGGATGGAGTGTCCTACAAATATCAATTAAGTCCATCTTGTTTAGTCTATCATTTAAAGCTTGTGTTTCCTTATTTATTTTCATTTTGGATGATCTGTCCCTTGGTGAAAGTGGGGTGTTAAAGTCCTCCACTCTGAGTGTGTTACTGTCGAATTCCCTGCTTATGGCTGTTAGTATTTGCCTTATGTATCGAGGTGCTCCTATGTTGGGTGCATAAATATTTACAATTGTTATATCTTTTGCTTTGATTGATCCCTTGATCATTATGTAGTGTCCTTCTTTGTCTCTTCTAATAGTCTTTATTTTAAAGTCTATTTTGTCTGATATGAGAATTGCTACTCCAGCTTTCTTTTGGCTTCCATTTGCATGGAATGTCTTTTTCCATCCCCTTACTTTCAGTCTGTATGTGTTTCTAGGTCTGAAGTGGACAGCAAATATATGGGCCTTCTTTTTGTATCCATTCAGACAATCTGTGTCTTTTGGTGAGAGCATATAGTCCATTTACATTTAAGGTAATTATTGATATGTATGTTCCTATTCCCATTTTTTAAATTGTTTTGGGTTCGTTATTTTAGGTCTTTTCCATCTCTTGTGTTTCTTGCCTAGAAAAGTTCCTTTACCAGTTGTTATAAAGCTGGTTTGGTGTCTCCTTTTTGCAGGCTGCATGTTTGTAGTGTCCGTTGTTGTTGGTGTCTGTCCCCAGTGGCTAAGTTTGGTTCAGTGGGTTGTTTAGGCTTCCTGGTGGAAGGGACTAGTGCCTATGTTCTGGTGGATGAGTTTGGATCTTGTCTTTCTGGTGGGCCGGTCGACATCTGGTGGTGTGTTTTGGGGTGACTGTGGACTTATTATGATTTTCGGCAGCCTCTCTGCTAATGGGTGGGTTTGTGTTCCTGTCTTCCTAGTTGTTTGGCATAGGATGTCCAGCACTGTAGCTTGCTGGTTGTTGAGTGAAGCTGGGTGCTGGTGTTTTTGCCATTTGATATTATGTGGAGCTGGGATGTCTCTTGTGGACCAGGGTCCTGAAGTTGGCTCTCCCACCTCAGAGGCACAGCACTGACTCCTGGCTGCAGCACCAAGAGCCTTTCATCCACACAGCTCAGAATAAAAGGGAGAAAATGTAGAAAGAAAGAATTAGTAGAAGTAGAAAGAAAGAAAGAAAGAAAGAAAAGAAAGAAAGAAAGAAGGGAGGGAGTAAGGAAGGAAGGAAGGAAAAATGAAAGAAAGAAGATAAAGTAAAATAAATAAAGATAAAATATAATAAAGTTATTAAAATAAAAAATATAATTATTAAGAGAAATAAAAAGAAAAGAAAATGAAATTAAAAAAAAAAAACAACGGATGGATAGAACCCTAGAACAAATGGTGGAAGCAAAGCTATACAGACAACATCTCACACAGAAGCATACACATACACACTCACAAAAAGAGGATAAGGGGGAAAAAATCATAAATCTTGCTCTCAAAGTCTACCTCCTTAATTTGGGATGATTCATTGTCTATTCATATGTTCCAGTGATGCAGGGTACATCAAGTTGACTGTGGAGCTTTAATCCACTGCTTCTGAGGCTGCTGGGAGAGATTTCCCTTTCTCTTCTTTATTCTCACAGCTCCCAGGGGCTCAGCTTTGGATTTGGCCCCACGTGTAGGTCGCCGGAAGGCATCTGTTCTTCGCTCAGACAGGACGAGGTTAAAGGAGCCGCTGATTCAGGGGCTCTGGCTCACTAAGGCCGGGAGGAGGGAGGGGCACAGAGTGTGGGGCAGGCCTGCGGTGGCAGAGGCTGGCATGACGTTTCACCAGCTTGTGGCACGCCGTGCATTCTCCCGGTGTAGTTGTCCCTGGATCCGGAGACCCTGACAGTGGTGGGCTGCACAGGGTCCCCGGAAGGGTGGTGTGGATAGTGACCTGTGCTTGCACACAGGCTTCTTGGTGGCAGCAGCAGCTGCCTTAGCGTCTCATGCCCGTCTCTGTTGTCCTCGCTTTTAGCCGCGGCTCATGCCCATCTCTGGAGGTCCTTTAAGCAATCGTCTTAATCCCCTCTCCTCGTGCACCAGGAAACAAAGAGTGAAGAAAAAGTCTCTTGCCTCTTTGGCAGGTCCAGACTTTTTCCTGGACTCCCTCTCAGCTTGCTGTGGCGCACTAACCCCCTGCAGGCTGTGTTCAAGGCCACCAACCCCAGACCTCTCCAGGAGCTCTGACTGAAACCGGAGCTCAACTCCCAGCCCCGCCCACCCCGGTGGGTGAGCAGACTAGCCTCTCGGACTGGTGAGTGCCAGTCGGCCCTGATCCTCTGTGCGGGAATCTCACCACTTTGCCCTCCGCACCCCTGTGGCTGCACTCTCCTTCACGGCTCCCCTTTATTTTCTTTGTCATTCCCATACAGGGTGTTAATATTTTGAGAAGAAATTCATGTAGCCCAGTAAGACCAAGTTCTCTGCTGTAGGGGTGGTAACCCTATTTATTAACTCGGCATGCTATGAAAAATTGTCTATGCTACTTTTTGCCTCTTGTCTTCACAGGCAGTGAAGGTAGAAAAGACCAATGTCTTAGTCCATTATTTTGATGGGTGGGACCACACAGCACAGGTCTGCTCTGTGGCCAGCATCTTCCTAGATCTATTTTGTAGGACATTCAAGGGACTCATGGTAAGAGAACAAGTGATTGGATTTTACTTTGCACAAGTGGGAGATTGTGAATATATCAAAAATAACTCTAAGCCAACTTGTTTTCTACAAGAAAGAGGTCTACGAAAACAGCTCTGTTTTTCAATTTTACTTCTTTCTACTAAACCAGGCATTTACAGTCTATATACTTTACATTTCACACTCAACATAGTTTCTTATCCATCAGAAGATAAGTTGGATGTAATAGGCTGATGTAAGGGGTAGGAAAGACTCCAAAATTTGCAAAATTTAATGGATGACTGTTAAATAAGCAGACTGATGGGCTCATCATCTTCAGCATCAGCTGTCTGGATGTCAGACTCATGATTTTTTTCTGGTGCTGAATCCAAGGTTTCTTAGTTTGTCTTTCTATGAAACAGAACTCACAGTAGGGGTTTATCCTCATTTTTCTTTTGGAAATGCTTTATTTTTTTTAATGCTTGAAAATGTGTTTATATCAAGATTTGTTCTTGGTATAAACTCAAGTACTGCCTTTGGATCCCTGTTTTTTCATAGGTTGAATGTAATATGTTTATCAAGATTGCACTTAGTGATGGCTCAAATGGCTTGTCACACATTATGTAAAAGCCAAAAGAAATGTGACAATGGATACAAATCCAGAATAATTTCTCCTGAGAGCTTTGAAATTTGAAGGCAGCCTGTATAGGCTTTTAAATGAAATCCAAGTAACTTATTTATCATTTGGGAAATTTACTTTATGATCAGTTCAATGCAAATTTGTACAAAGTCTACTTCAGCAAAGTGTTTTGATATTTTATAGGTATGGTTAATTAATTTTATGATTTTTCTAATGCAAAATTTTCTTTTTGTATAAAAATGAAGATCCTGATAGAGAAGGAATGGATATCCATGGGCCACAAGTTCTCCCAAAGGTAAAAATATTACTTTAAAGGTAGAGGCTAAGGAGAATTTATTAGAGTGAGATTTATCAAAAACCCCAATATGTTCTTGTGAAAGAAGGAAGAGTAGGTTGAACATGGCATAAATCTCTTTTCATCAAGAAACACATATTCCAGACACTATGCTAATGGACTAGGGCTACAAGGGTGACTAGAATATCATATCTGCCTTCAAAGTGAGCAAATGATTATATCAAATTGTTAAATATTTCAGGGAAGAACAGACATCATGGGCCACAGAGGAAAAAGTGCTTAACTGTTTCTGAAGAAGACAGGATAGCCTTCCAGGAATAAGCAGTATTTAAAAGTGAATTTTAGGGAATGAATAGGTGTTTGCTAGAGAGAACAGTGGGCATTCAGGCAGAGGGAATAATATCTAAGGCAATGTACCTTTTTTTTTTTTTTTGTAGTACGCGGGCCTCTCACTGTTGTGGCCTCTCCCGTTGCGGAACACAGGGTCCAGATGTGCAGGCTCAGTGGCCATGGCTCACAGGCCTAGCCACTCTGCAGCATGTGGGATCTTCCCGGACCAGGACACAAACCCATGTCCCCTGCATCAGCAGGCGGACTCTCAACCACTGCGCCACCAGGGAAGCCCACAATGTACCTTTTAACCTTGTATAAGAAGAAAAGGCATGTGCGCATTTCTGTTCTTTGGTAAGAGGTGGATGCAAGGACTTACATTTATTTAGTGACCTAATGCTGCTATAAGCCAAACAGCCTCACTGAGACTTTATGTGTGTTATGAGAACAATAACAAATGTTTACTGAACACCTAACAATATGCTGTATACTATATCAGACACTGAGCTGGTGCCAAAGGCATATGCAATGTGAGTTTTACCCTCAAGGAGGTTATTATTCAGGTCTTATTCTCCTGCATTGGTGTATATCCATTTAATTTCATTTGATTGTCGCTCTCTAGCTATTTGGATCCATCCATTCATTCTTCCTTTGTCAACAAACATTGGGCCAGGCAATATGCCAGGTTTTAAGGAGACTGTATTAGATCAGATATGGTCTCTGTCCCTTCTTTTATAGAAAATAAAATCAATGATGATAGTATAGTATGATAAGTGCTAAGTCAAAGGTAAACATATACAAGGGAACCTTACCTATTCTGGGCAAAGAAAGCTTTCTAGAACTGATGGCATTTTAGAACATTAAGAAGATGAGGCTGATTCTATTTTTAGTTTTTGAGAAATCTCCATAATGTTTTCCACAGTGGCTGCACCAATTTACATACCCACCAGCAGTGTAGGATGGTTCCCTTTTCTCTACATGGAAACTCCATGGAAGGACAGGAGGAGAAGGAACTAAGTTTTTGAGTGTCCAAGGCAGAAGTTAGATATTTTTACTTGATAGCCTTGATCTTTTTCATTAACACTGTATACATCAATGTGAAATGGGTTAGGGTTTAAGAAGATAGGTTAAAATTTGCAAGAGCTGTAAGGTTTAATGGGAAAACTGTGTTAAGGCTATACATAAAGGTTATTTGGGAGCAATTAAGTTCCAGCTGAGTATGGAGACTTATGGTATCAATTTGCATGGTTTTATAATTTTCTCAAGCAGCATTTATCAGTCAAGATTTGGGAGTAGAGAACATAGCTTCTTCGGCTCATCAATGGTTGGATATTGAAGGAGAATAATGACAAAAAAATGACCAGAAAATTGAAGAAAATGGGGACAGAATAGTTGATGGGGCAGAATATAGTCTGGGTAAGGAAGAAAGGGAAGCTAGTAGGAATCTGGAAAGGTGATAGGTCCAGAGATTGGGCTGGAGGAGATAAGATGAGCAGCCTTTGGAAATATAATATACGGTGATCAGAGTAGGATATTGAGATTAAGGTTTGAAAGTGGAGGAAGGACCTTTAGCTAACATCAAGAAACAGCCATGGATACGAGAGGCTGATGTGAAGTAGAGGTAAAGATCGGTGAAGATAATTAGATTCGAGTTAGTTAAGGAACCTGCTAAGCCAAGTGTATGTCATCTGCATCGACTCCAAAGATAAGTACTTATGACTGGAGTCAGATTCTTCAGAAAATGTGGAGAAGTGACCCAAAGATTGTGGAACACAACATTGAGGAAAGTGAACAACAGCATGACCCATAGTGGAAGTGTTTTTAAGAGAGTGAAAGGAGTAGTAGAAAGGAGAAAGCCGATCCCACTTCTGCTGTGCTTTAGGATTATTATACATGGAGAGTGGAATGATGAGCATTCTCCATTTGATTTGGGCCCCAAGAAGAAGTAGTGTCCTTGGTGAGATGGATTTCAATTAAATCAAAAGGTAGAACATTCAATGTAAAAGCTAAGGATGCCATGTTTATTTCTAGTGGAATAGTGTTTCTAATGGATGGTAGAGTTGGGAAAGAGGACATCATGAGAGAGGAAACATTAAACAATTCTGGGATGAGGTTTTTTCATTCATTTAATAAACTTATTAAATACCCTTTTCATACCAGGCACTGTCCAGTAAACAAGATAGATATGGTCCTTGCTCACATGAAGCTAAAGGTAGCTGTTTAAATTAATTAAAATTAAATACAATTGAAAATTCAGTTCCTTAGTCACACTAGCTGCATTTCAAGGGCTTAATAGTTAGTGACTACCATATTGGACAGCACAAATATGGAACATTTTGATCATTGCAGAAAGTTCTATTGTAGAGGATGTAAAAGGAAATAGAATAGATTACCAAGGGCTTACAATCTTGATAATAGTGAAGGATGCTGGTGGCTAAGAGGTCCATTGGGATTAATGAACTTTGAGATTCTGGGTGACATTTTGGCATTAAGCATTTCCTTACCAATGCCAACAGAGACAAAAGGTGAACTTGCTATAGCCTATTCCAAACAGTGTAATCCCTGATGTTAATCATTGTCTTTCTTTACCTTTATTTGCATCTCTCAGGTGTGGCCACCTGGATGGGGACGCTAAAGAAGTATCCCCTATCTTCACACAGTTCCTAGACTGTATCTGGCAGTTAATGGAACAATTTCCTTGTGCCTTTGAGTTTAATGAAAATTTCTTGCTGGAAATTCATGACCATGTTTTCTCCTGCCAGTTTCGGAACTTCCTTGGAAACTGCCAGAAGGATCGAGAAGATCTGAGGTGAATTCAGTTTGTGAAAAAACACTGAATAGGGAGAGGGGATCAGTGTAAAAGAAATTTACCCATCACCTTGAATTTGGGACAGCAGTTCACGAAAGGGGAGGAGATGACAACTATAAAAATAACTTTTGAAGCATAAATCACTCAGTGTTTGCATGGAGATTCCTCAAAACCTCAGATTCTTTATCTGTGAAATAGGGATAATACCTACTTTTCAGAGCAATCCTGAGGAACCAGTAAAACAATGGATGTGCAAGGACTTTGTAAGGAATGAACAGGTATGAGTAGTCAATAGCTACAGTCCTTTATCATTTGTGTCAGAGATCACTAAATGGCAGTTCATAGGCCAAATCTAGCTTAACAGGTATATTTTGTTTAGTCTGTGGAGTATTCTTTAAACTGTGAATAAGTTGTCAACATTTAAATATCACGATATTTCACATAAAAATCCAGTTATTTTAGGATTTTTTCCTAAATCAAAAAGCTGTTGTGCCAAGATATTCTGCAAAATCAGGAGCTCTGGCAGTACTGGACCTGCATTTTCTAATGGCAGTAATCAGCTAAAGCTGAATAACAGCTGCTCCACTTGAATGAAGCACACACTCGTTTGTCACAGTTCTCACCACTCTCTATAGTTTATTCTCAGCGCACTTCTAATGTTATCTTCCCAGCTCCTATAGGCAGTTAGATTTGCACCAGACTTAAAACTCTAACATCCTCACAATATATAAAACGTAAATAATTTTTGAAGTTGACAAGATAGAGTTTCTGTGAATAGTATTCTCCTTGTTTTAGAGTCAGAGAAAATGAAATAGAGAGGGAAGTAGCTGTCGCACAGCCCACTCTTGTTTCATAGCTGTTGGTTGAGTGGCAGTTAGCTCAAGTTCTCAGACCCCTCTATGATGTATCCTGGATGAATTGGATGACATCTCTAATTCTGTTTTCTTGTCAACACAGAGATGGATCTTGCTGCTTTAACATTTGTGCTTACTTGGTAGCTTCTACGCACATTTCTATTTCATTTTGCAACTAGACCTTTCTTACCCTCTTCGCAGACGCTTTCAGACACATTCATTCTGTCTCTGACCTGCTTTTCTAGCATTAAAATCTAAGATCTTTTCCATATTCTTTTTTCCACCCTCTTAAAGTGAGTCTAATATATCCTAGACCCATTCCCCACACAAATCTGAATCTCCATGTAAAAGTACAAAAGTTGAAAATTTTAACATGTTAAAATAGTGATTGCATAAAATAAACAGAAATATCATTCATCCATAAAAGAAAAGGCATGGACTCTAGAATCAGAGAGACTGGGGTTCAGATTTTGGCTCTGTCACCTACTAGCTATGTAACTTTTTTCAAATTATTTTTTGTCTCATTTTCTCATTATTATTTTGGGGATAAAATATTTCACAGGGTTTTATTATGAAAATTTAATGAAGTATTATAGGTAGAGTCTGGAACAGTGTTTCACACATAGTACATACTCAACAAATACTAGTTACCTTACCTCTGCAAGATTTTTTTTCAACCAAAAACAAATGAGAAAGATGGATATACAAGTCCTTTGACCTCATTGAAATGGTCTGAGGATTCTAAAAGTTACAAGACTACAATGTTTAGGTCCTACAACCCATACCGCTTCTCTTTGTTGTCCTCCTTGAACTTTCTTTGACACTGTGTGAGTAAATGAACTATCCATGCATGGTTACACAGCAGCTCTCATTGGGACAATGGATCCCATGTTTTTTGCAGTGTTAACTAAGTGGCTCCTGAAGGACTCAACTAAGGTATAAGAAGAATCAGTCTTGCAATATAAATATCACAGTCTGTGCTGCTCACCTAGATAACTCACATATATTTGCTAATATAAATTGCTAATTGTCTTTCACTGTCTTACACCTTCTGAGAGGAGGAGAAGCTAGCTTGAAATAAAATAAAATATAGAAAAGCCAGAAATTCACCCTCTGGTCTTTCTGTTAACTTACCAGATTTTTTAAAGCAATTCTAGATTTTTTATAACTGGGAAGGTCATTAGTTCATAGAATCTGAGATTTGGAAGAGACCTTAAAGGTCATATTTTACAAATGAGGAAATAGTCCCAGAAAGAGCTAGAGACATTCCTCAGATTACATAGCTACTCCATGGCAGAGACTATACTCAGCATCTGTTGCTCTTCAATGTGGAACTCTTTCTAACCTCTAATTCATTTAAAAATGGGTAAGTTGAAGCCCAGATAGTTTGTTACTCTATCAGTGTTCATTACCACTTATTTTCACTTTCCTTCTATCATATCCTATCCCTCTGTCTTGAATTAGGTTAATTGTTAATAAAATTTGGATGATTATCAAGTTCAACAGGACTGTTGATTTTACTTGCTTGCTGCTTTTAATTTTTTGGCTTGCTTGTTATTTCTGACAGAATCTATGAGAAAACCCATTCCGTGTGGCCTTTCTTGGTTCAGAGGAAACCAGACTTCAGGAACCCTCTCTATATAGTCTTCACTGTGTATGGGGTACTCAATCCTAGTACTGTGCCCTACAACATTCAGTAAGTTCCTAAGCTGTCCCATCCTTTCTTACAGCAAGCCCAGGGCCTCAGCTGCTTTGCCTCTCCTTTTATAGCTGACATCATCTCCATAAGCCTGGCTATGGAGTAGGACACTCTCTCCCCAGATCACCCATTCCTTGCTGCCTCTGAAAACAAGACCACACTCCCTTTGGTTGTTGTTACTTGCTGAGGGAAATAAACAAGAAACAATAGTTGATTTGTAGTAATACAACCAGTAAAGATGTAGGTTGTTTCATTCCTTTGAGTCTTTCCTTGTATATTCCTCTTCTTTCCCATCCTTTTCCCTAACAAAGAGAAGGAAAAACAGAGAAAGAGAATGTGCTGGTATTGTTTGCTCTACTTTCCCCAAAAAGTGTAAAGTATAGGGTGCCGTGTTCACTGACCACAACTCAATGAGTACAAGACAGAACTGAATGCATTTATTAAGTCTAGCGGTTTATTTTGTATATTCATTAGGATTTTATATATGTAAGATCATGTCATTTCTGAATAGAGATTGTTTTACTTATTCCTTTCCAATTTGGATGCCTTTTATGTTCTTGCCTAATGCCCTGTTTAGAACTTACAGTGTTGAATAGAAGTAGTGAAAGCAGACATCCTTGTACTGTTCCTGATCTTAGGGGGAAACCTTTTGGTCTTTCTCCCTTGAGTATGTTATATTTTTGTTTTGTTTTGTTTTACAAATGACCTTTATCACGTTTAGGACATTCCTTCTGTTCCTAGTTTGTTGAGTGCTTTTGTGATGAAAGGATGTTAGATTATATCAGATGTTTTCCTGAATCATGTTGAGATGCAGATGAGATGACTATGTGTTATTTTCTCCTTAATTTTATTTACTTTTTTGTTTCTTTTTTGTTTGGCCATGCCGCACAGCTTACAGGATCTCAGTTCCCTGACCAGGGATTGAATCCAGGCCACAGTAGTGAAAACCCAGAATCTTAACCACTAGGCCACCAGGGAGCTCCCTCTCCCTAATTTTATTAATATGTATGGTGTATAAATTTGATTCATTTTCAGATGTTGAACCACCCGTGCTTTCCTAGGGTAAATCCCACTTGGCCATGGTGTATAATCCTCTTAATATGCTGCTGCATTCAGTTGGCTACTATATTGTTGAGGATTTTTGCATCTATATTCATAAAGCATATTAATCTACATTTTTTGTGATGTCCTGGTCTGGCTTTGGTATCAGGGTAATGGTGACCACATAGAATGAGCTGGGAGTGTTCCATTCTCTTCAATATTTGGAATACTTTGAGAAGGATTGTTGTTAATTCTTTAAATGTTTAGTAGAATTCACCAGTGAAGCCATCTGGTCCTGGATTTTTCTTTGTTGGGAAGTTTTTGATTACTGAATCAGTGTCTTTACTTGTTATAGACCTGTTCAAATGTTTTATTCCTTCTTGAGTCATTTTTGGTAGTTTTTATGTTTCTAGAAATTCATCCATTTCATCTGTCTAATTTGTTGGCATGCAATTGTTCAGGATATTCTCTCATATTTTTCTTTATTTCTGTAAGTTCAGTAGTAACATCCCTAATTTAATTTATGATTTTAGTAATTTGAGACTTTTCTCTTTTTTCTTTTATTTTTTGAGGCCGAAATACTTTAATATCCAAAGCATCCTGTACGTAAACTGGATAATACATATTAAATTATACATTTCTATGACATTTAGGGATTTGGGGGGCATTTTTCCCACTTTATTGAGATATAATTGACATATAACATGGTGTAAGTTTAAGGTGTACAATGTGGTGATCGATACTTGTAAATATTGTGAAATGCTTACCACAATAAGATAAGTTAGCACATCCTCTACCTCATACAATTACCATTTTGCTGTTGCTGTTGTTATGGTGAGAATATTAAAGCTCTGCACTCATAGCAAAAATATGGAATAATTCACAAATTTGCATGTTAGTCTTTCACACGTGCCATGCTAATCCCTGTATCATTCCAATTATATTATATGTGCTGCTAAAGTGAGCACTCTCATTGTTTTTAATCAGTTTAGCTTAAAGTTTTGTTGAATTTATTGATCGTTTCAAAGAACCAATTTTAGTTTTGTTGATTTTCTCTATTTTTTTATAATCTTTATTTCTTTTGTCTCTGTTCTAATCCTTATTATTTCTTTCCTTATGCTGACTTTGGTTTTAATTTGCTCTTCTTTTTTCGTTTCATAAGGTATAAAGTGATTTACTTGAGATCTTTCTTCTTTTTTAGTGAATGCATTTACAGCCATAAATTTCCTTCTTAGCAGTTCTTTCTCTGTATCCCATAAGTTTTGGTATATTGTGTTTTTGTTTATACCCATCCCAAAGTATTTTTAAATTTGAATTTCAGATAAACAAAAAATAATTTGCTTAAAAAGCTTGAATGATATGTCCCTTTAATGCATTTAAAGACAGTTCTAAAATGTATAAAGAAATGGAATTGAAAGTTACAGTTAAAAATTAAGGTGAGGTGGATGGACCTAGAGTCTGTCATACAGAGCGAAGTAAGCCAGAAAGAGAAAAACAAACACCATATGCTAACATATATATATGGAAGCTGAGGAGAAAAAAAAAAAAAAAAGGTCATGAAGAACCTAGGGGTAAGATGGGAATAAAGACACAGATCTACTAGAGCATGGACTTGAGGATATGGCGAGGAGGAGGGGTAGGCTGTGACGAGGTGACAGAGTGGCATGGACATATATACACTACCAAGCGTAAAGTGGATAGCTAGTGGGAAGCAGCCACATAGCACAGGGAGATCAGCTAGGTAGTTTGTGACCGCCTAGAGGGGTGGAATAGGGAGGGTGGGAGGGAGGGAGACCCAGGAGGGAAGAGATATGGGAACATGTGTATATGTATAACTGATTCACTGTTATAAAGCAGAAACTAACACACCATTGTAAAGCAATTATACTCCAATAAAGATGTTAAAAAAAAAAGAGTAAGAAATGGTGAATTGGGGCGTTCAAGGCACAACTTTTCTCATCTCCCTTGGTGTCATCTTCACCCAGGTGAGACCCCCTGGACATCCCTTTTCCCATGGAAGTTCCAGGAAGCAGTCAGTTAAATCACTTTATTCCTTAAAGGTCTATGGAATACATTCGAAGGAAGGGAATATGTGGATTGAAGGGAATGTGTGTGTTTAATTTGTTAGTAGGTGATGCCAGATTAGCCTTAGTTGTTTCTTCTTGAGCCTGACCCTCTTGTTGGGGTCATCTGCTCCTCTCTCTCTCAGCAGGCAGAGCTTGACTTCCCAGACCAGCCCCTCTACCTACTTCTTTCAGGAGACAGCCCCTGCCCTTTTCCCCTGACCCGTTTCATCAACAATTTAGGGTTCTGACCAGTGCTGTGATGAGCTATATTGAAGCCTATTGCAATGGGCCTGTATCCGTGCCTCCCCTCTCCCACTACCCTGTTCTCTGTATCTATGTGTTTGTCTTGTTTCATTTTGTTTGTTCATTTTTCTTTTTATTCCACATATAAGTGAAATCATACAGTATTTGTCTTTCTCCATCTGACTTATTTCACTTAACGTAAAACCCTTATTATCCATCCATGTTGTCACTAATGGCAAGATTTTGGCTTTTTTATGGCTGAGTAGTATTCCATTGTGTATTTTGTGTGTGTGTGTGTGTGTGTGTGTGTACACATATGTGACATCTTCTTTATCAATTCATCCATCAGTGAGCACTTGGGTTGTTTCCATACATACCTAGGCTATTGTAAATAAAGCTGCAACAAATATAGTGGTTGTGTGCCATTGTAAATAAAACTGCAACAAATATAGGGGTTGTATGTGTCTTTTCAAATTATTATTTTTGCATTCTTCAGATGAATACCCAGAAGTGGATTAGCTGGATAGTATGATATTTCTGTTCTTAACTTTTTGAGGCATCTCCATACTTCTTTCCATAGTGGCTGCATCAAGTTACATTCCAATTAGCAGTTCACAAGGACTCCCTTCTCTCCACATCCTTTCCAACACCTGTTGTTTCTTGCCTTTTTGATACTAACCATTCTGATGGGCATGAGGTGATATGTTGTGGTTTTGATTTGCATTTCCCTAATAATTAGTGATGTTGAACATCTTTTCATGTGCCTGTTGGCTATCTGTATGTCTTCTTTGGAAAAATGTCTCTTCAGATCCTCTGCCCATTTTTTAATCATATTGTTTATTTTGTTGTTGAGTTGTATGAGTTCTTTATATATTTTGGATATTAACCCCATATCAGATATATGATTTGCAAATAACTTTTCCCATTTGGTAGGTTGTCCTTTCATTTTGCTGATGGTTTCCTTTACTGTAGAGAAGTTTTTAGTTTGATGTAGTCCCATTTGTTTGTTTTTTGCTTTTGTCTTTCTTGCCTGAGGAAAATATCCATAAAGATGTTGCTAAGACCAGTGTCAAAGAGTGTACTGCTTATGTTTTCTTCTAGGGGGTTTATGGTTTCAGGTCTGTATTCAAGGATTTAATCCATTTTGATTTGATTTTTGTGTCTGGTATGAGATAGTGGTCTAGTTTCATTTTTCTTTGTATGTGGATTGTCCAGTTTTCCTAACACCATTTATTGAAAAGATACCTTTCTCCATTGTACATTCTTTGTTCTTTTGTCATAAATTAATTGTCCATATATGCATGAGTTTATTTCTTTGCTATCATTTCTGTTTCATTGGTCTATGTGTCTTTTTTCTGCCAATGCTATGCTGTTTTGATACTGCAGCTTAGTGGTATACTTTGAAATCAGGGAGGATGATACCTCCACTTTGTTCTTTTTCCTCAGGACTTATTTTGCTATTCAGGGTTTTTTAAGGATCCACATAAATTTTCAGATGATTTGTTCTATTTCTGTGAAAAATGTCATCAGGGTTTTGATAGGGATTGTATTGAATCAGTAGATTGCTTTAGGTAATATGGACATTTTAACAATGTTAATTCCTCTAAGCCACAACCACGGAATATCTTTCCATTTCTTTGTGTCTTGTTCAGTTTATTTCAACAGTATCTTACAGATTTTAGTGTACTGGTCATTCACCTCCTTGGTTAAATTTATTCCTAGGTATTCTTTTTGTTGTGACTGTAAGTGGGATTATTTTCTTTTTAATTTCTCTTTCTGCTAGCTTGTTTTTAGTGTGTAGAAACTCAACAGATTTTGCATATGGATTTTGTATGCTGCAACTTTATTCATTTACTATTTCTAATAGATTTTTGGTGGAGTTGTTAGGGTTTTTCTATATATAAAATTATGTCATCCACAAATAGTTACAGTTTTACTTCTTCTTTTCCAATTTTGATGCCTTTTATTTATTTTTCTTTTGTAATTGCTCTGGCTAGGACTTCTTATTTTGAATAAGACTGCCAAGAGTGGGTATCCTTGTCTTTTTCCTGATCTTAGAGGTATAGCTTTCAGTTTTTCATTGTTGAGTATGTTGTTAGCTATGGGCTTGTTATGTATGGCTTTTATTATGTTGAGGTACTTTATTTTATACCCATTTTATTGAGTTTTTATCATAAACAAGTGTTGATTCTTGTCAAATTATTTTTCTGCATCTATTGAGATGATCATATGATTTTTACCCTTCATTTTGTTGATGTGGTATATCACATTGACTGATTTGTGAATGTTGAACCATCCTTGCATGCCTGGAATAAATCCCACTTGATCATTTTGTATCCTTTTAATGTATTGTTGTATATGCATTGTTAATATTTTGTTGACAATTTTCGCATCTATGTTCATTAGAAATACTGATGTATACAATTCTTTTTTTGCATTGCCCTTGTCTGGTTTTGGTATCAGGTAGTATTGAGCTCATAAAATGAGTTAGCAAGCATTCCCTCCTCTTCAATATTTTGGAAGAGTTTGAGAAGGGTAGGCATTAAATCAATTTTAAATGTTTGGTAGAATTTACCTGTGAAGGCATCTGGTTCTCGATTTTTTTTCTTGGGGGGAGTTTTTGATTACTGCTTCAGTCTCTTTACTAGTGGTCGGTCTATTCAGATTTTCCATTTCTTCATGATTCAGTCTTGGAAGGTCCATATTTTAGGTTGTCTAATTTATTGCCATATAGCTGTTCATAGTATTCTCTTATAATCATTTGTATTTCTGTGGTATCCATTGTAATTTCTTTTCTTTTATTTCTGATTTTAGTTAGCTGAGCCTTCTCTTCTTCTTTATAAGTTAAGGTAAATGTTGATCAATTTTGTTTATCTTTTCAAAGAACCATCTCCTAGTTTCATTTACCTTTTCTATTGTCTGTTTAATCTCTATTTATCTTATTTCCACTCTGATCTTTATTATTTCTTTCCTTCTGCTGGTATGTCATATTTTCATTGTCTTCAGGTATATTTTGACTTTTCCTTTAATTTCTTCATTGACCAAAGAGTTGTTTAGTAGCATGTTTTTCAGTTTCTACATATTTGTGATTTTTTTTCCAGCTTATTTTTTTGTAGTTGATTTCTAATTATATATGCCACTGTGATCAGAAAAGAGGATTGATATGATTTCAGGCTTCTGAAATTTATTGAGACTTTTTTTGTGTCCTAGTATATGATCTATTATTGAGAATGTTCCATGTGCACTTGAGAAGAATGTGTATTATGCTGTATTTTTCAGGAATGTTCAATAGAAATCTATCAGATCTACCTGGTCTAATGTTTCCTTCAAGGCTGCTGTTTCCTTGAAGACTTTCTGCCTGGATGATCTGTCCATTGATGTAAGTGTGGTGTTAATGTCTGCTATAATTATTATGTTGCTTTCAATGTACCCCTTTAATTCTGTTAATAATTCCTTTATATATTTTGGTGCTCCTTAATATGATACATATATATTAATAATTTTTATATCTTTATGATGAATTGTACCTTTTTCATTTTATAATGTCCATCTTTGTCTCTTGTTACATTTTTTTTTTGGCATAGTATGTTTGTCTGATATGGTATGGCTACACCTGCTTTATTTTTTGGCTGTCATTTCATTCATTTTGAGCTTATGTTTGTCTTTAGAGCTGAGGTGAGTCTCCTGGAAGCAGCATGTAGTAGGGTCTTGTTTTTTAATTTGTCCAGCCACTCTGTGTCTTTTGATTGCTAAATTCAACCGATTTTCATTTAGGGTGATTATTGCTATCAAGGACTTAGTAATGCCATATACACTTTTGTTTATGGTTGATATATATCTCTATTGTTTCTTTTCCTTTGTGCTTCTGTCTGCTATTTTAGTTTGGTGGTTTCCTATGATGTTTTTCTCAGTTACTTCTTTCATGTTTTGTGCTCTGCCCTAGATTTGTGTTTTGTGGTTACTATAAGGTTTACACAAAGTGTCTCTTAAATAAAGTAGTTTTTTTCTTCTGATAACATCTTATCTTCATTTTTCTATACAGATTCCATCCTTTTCCTCTTCCCTTTTTATATTTCTGTTGTCTCAAATTATCCCTTTTTAAGTTGTGAGTTTGTTACTAAGTTGAAGTAGCTATAGTCAGTTTTGCTTCTTTTTCAATTTAACTTTTATGTTATAATTAAGTTTTAAACAATCTATTCTAATATACAGTTGTAATTTTCTGATTCTGTCTATTTACCACCTTATTCAACATTTTCTGTACTTTTGCCTTTTTCTTTCTGGTAGAAGAGCTCCTTTTAACATTTCTTTTAAGGCAAGTCTAGTGCTGATGAACTTCCACAGCTTTTGTTCTCTGGGGAAAACCTTCATTTCTCTTTCATAAGTGAATGATAACTTTACTGGAGAGAGTATTCTTGGGTTACAGTTTTTAATATTTCAGTATTTTTAGAATCACATCCCATTCCCTCCTGGCCTGTAGAGTTTCTGCTTAGAAATATGCTGATAGCCTAATGTAGGTTCCTTTGTAGGTTACTGTCTATTTTTCCTTGGGTGCCTTAGAATTTTTTTCTTTGTCATTAACTTTTGACAGTTTTAATATAATATTTCTTGGAGAAGGTCTTTTTTCACCAAGATAATTAGGTGTTCTCTTGGCTTCATGGACATATATATCTAGTTCCTTACCCAGGTTGGGAAAGTCCTCAGCTATTACTTCTTCAAATGAACTCTATACTCCCTTTCCTTCTCTTATCCTTCTGGGATACACATTACCCTAATGATGACCTGCCTAAAAGAGGTGGATAGCTCTCATGCAATTTCTTCATTGTTTAATATCTCATTTGTCTTTCCTATTCTACTTGTGTCATTTCTAGATTCCTATCTTCAAGCTCAATAATTTTCTCTTCCATATGGTCAACTCTGTTTTCCAATGGTTTCTGTTGCATTCTTCATCTCATTTATTGTGGTCTTTAGTTCTAGAATTACTGTTTGGTTCTTTATTGGAGTTTTAATCTGTTTGGTAAATTATTCCTTCTGTTACTTAATTTTATTCCTGAGCTCATTGAACTGCCTTTCTTAGTTTTCTTATAGCGTATTGAGTTTCTTCATGAGAGATATTTTGAATTTTCAATCAGATCACCATAATCCATGACATTTTTTTCACTGAGGTATAGTTAATGCACAATATTATATGTTTCAGGTATACAACATGGTGATACAATTGTTTAAGGTTATATTCCATTTATAGTTATTTTAAAATAATGGCCATATGCTGTATGATATATTCTTGTAGCTTACACATTTTATACATAGTAGTTGATATCTCTTTATTCCCTACCCCTAATTTGCCACACCCATCTTCCCTCTCAACACCTGTAACCACTAGTTTCTTCTCTATAACTGTGAGTCAATTTCTTTTGGTTATGTTCACTAGTCTGTTTTATTTTTTAGATTCCTCATGTAAGTGATAGCATAAAGTATTTGTCTTTCTCTGTATAACTTATTTCACATAGCCTAATATCCTCCAAGTCCATCCATGAAATTGCAGATGGCAACATTTCATTCTTATTTTTTTCACACACACACACTGTATTTTATTTTTACAAGAGATAAATAAACTGACACCAAGCATTGTAAATGGATGACCACAACAAAAGCAACAATGATTGCAATTACCAAACACGTAACACACTCATACTATGTCATAATATTGACACTCAATCCAGTAATCTTCCACTGTAACAGCTCCTTTACTTTGCAGTGAAAATTGATTTGTATATTTTTTGCCTCTGAGTCCTTGTGGGATATTTTTAATTCAAACAGAAACTCACAAAAATTATAAGCATCCTTATCATTTCACTCAGTCACATGTAATTAATATTTTTTAATCTTGATCTTTTGTTAGCACTTTTATAAATTTATCCATTTTCCATTAGAATTCTGAAAATGCTTATTCATTCAGTTTAGCAGTATAGTCAGTTACCAGAAACCTGTAATTGTCAGTCTTTTCCATGAATTCATTGAAAATGAAACGCTTTTATAGGAGCATTTTTGCAAAAGCATCAGAGTACACCCAGAACTGTCTGTAAATGACAAAAGACTTAAAAATGACCATGGTTAAAGATTTGATGAAAGTTCATGATAATGCAATTGACAAGGAAGTTTAGTTATTTCTGACATATACATTTTAAAGTAATAACTAGAAGTATGACATAACATTATACAAGAACATATAAGATGTTTAGAAATTTCATGTGATGTCTGAAATATTTATATTAACATATTTCCATAAAAATAACCCAAAAAATTTAGTATTAGTTGTTTTTTTGTTTGTTTGTTCTTTTATACTGCAGCTTCTTATTAGTCATCAATTTTATACACATCAGTGTATACATGTCAATCTCAATCGTCCAATTCAGCACACCACCATCCCCACCCCACCGTGGTTTTCCCCCCTTGGTGTCCATACATTTGTTCTCTACATCTGTGTCTCAACTTCTGCCCTGCAAACCGGTTCATCTGTACCATTTTTCTAGATTTCACATACATGCGTTAATATACGATATTTGTTTTTTTCTTTCTGACTTACTTCACTCTGTATGACAGTCTCTAGGTCCATCCACATCACAACAAATGACTCAATTTCATTCCTTTTTATGGCTGAGTAATATTCCACTGTATATATGTACCAGAACTTCTTTATCCATTTGTCTGTCGATGGTCATTTAGGTTGTTTCCATGACCTGACTATTGTAAATAGTGCTGCAAGGAACATTGGGGTGCATGTATCTTTTTGAATTATGCTTTTCTGTGGGTATATGCCCAGTAGTGGGATTGCTGGATCATATGGTAGTTCCATTTTTAGTTTTTTAAGGAACCTCCATACTGTTCTCCATATTGGCTCTATCAATTTACATTCCCACCAACAGTGCAAGAGGGTTCCATTTCTCCACACCCTCTCCAGCATTTCTTCTTTGTAGATTTTCTTATGATGCCCATTCTAACTGGTGTGAGGTGATATCTCAATGTTTTGATTTGCATTTCTGTAATAATTAGTGATGTTGAGCAGCTTTTCATGTGTTTCTTGCTCATCTGTATGTCTTCTTTGGAGAAATGTTTATTTAGGTCTTCTGCCCATTTTTGGATTGGGTTGTTTGTTTCTTTAATATTGAGCTGCATGAGCTGTTTATATATTGTGGAGATTAATACTTTGTCCGTTGCTTCGTTTGCAAATATTTTCTCCCATTCTGAGTGTTGTCTTTTCATCTTGTTTATGGTTTCCTTTGCTGTGCAAAAGCTTTGAAGTTTCATTAGGTCCCATTTGTTTATTTTTGTTTTTATTTCCATTACTCTAGGAGGTGGATCAAAAAAGATCTTGCTGTGATTTATGTCAAAGAATGTTCTTCCTATGTTTTCCTCTAAGTGCTTTATAGTGTCCGGTCTTACATTTAGATCTCAAATCCATTTTGAGTTTAGTTTTGTGTATGGCATTAAGGAGTGTTCTAATTTCATTCTTTTTCATGTAGCTGTCCAGTTTTCCCAGCAACACTTATTGAAGAGACTGTATTTTCTCCATTCTATGTCTTTGCCTCCTTTGTCATAGATTAGTTGACCATAGGTGTGTGGGTTTATCTCTGGGTTATGATCTATGTTTCTGTTTCTGTGCCAGTACCATATTGTCTTGATTACTGTAGCTTTATAGTATAGTCTGAAGTCAGGGAGTCTGATTCCTCCAGCTCTGTTTTTTTCCCTCAAGACTGCTTTGGCTAGTCAGGGTCTTTTGTGTCTCCATACAAATTTTAAGATGATTTGTTCTAGTTCCATAAAAAATGCCATTTATAATTTGATAGGGATTGCATTGAATCTGTAGATTGCTTTGTGTAGTAGAGTCATTTTCACAATATTTATTCTTCCAATCCAAGAACATGGTATATCTCTCCATCTGTTGGTATCATCTTTAATTTCTTTCCTCAGTGTATTATAGCTTTCTGCATACAGGTCTTTTGTCTCCCTAGGTAGGTTTATTCCTAGGTATTTTATTCTTTTTGTTGCAATGATAAATGGGAGTGTTTCCATAATTTCTCTTTCAGATTTTTCATCATTAGTGTATAGGAATGCAAGAGATTTCTCTGCATTAGTTTTGTATCCTGCAACTTTATCAAATTCATTGCTTAGCTCTACTAGTTTTCTTGTGGCATCTTTAGGATTCTCTATGTATAGTATCATGTTATCTGCAAAGATTGACAGTTTTACTTCTTTTTTTCCAATTTGTATTCCTTTTATTTCTTTTCCTTATCTGATTGCTGTGGCTAGGACTTCCAAAACTATGTTAAACAATAGTGGTGAGAGTGGATATACTTGTCTTGTTCCTGATCTTAGAAGAAATGCTTTGTTTTTCACCATTGAGAATGATGTTTGCTGCGGGTTTGTCATATATGGCCTTTATTATGTTGAGGTAGGTTCCCTCTATGCCCACATTCTGCAGACTTTTTATCATAAATCGGTATTGAATTTTGTCAAAAGCCTTTTCTGAATCTATTGAGAAGATCATATTGTTTTTATTCTTCAATTTGTTAATATGGTATATCACATTGACTGAATTGTTTATATTGAGGAATCCTTGCATCCCTGGGATAAACCCCACTTGATCAAGGTGTATTATCCTTTCAATGTGTTGTTGGATTCTGTTTGGTAGTATGTTGCTGAGGATTTTTGCATCTATATTCATCAGAGATATTGGTCTGTAATTTTCTTTTTTTGTAGTATCTTTGTCTGGTTTTGTCATCAGGGTGAAGGTGGCCTCATAGAATGAGTCTGGGAGTGTTCCTTTCTCTGCAGTTTTTTGGAAGAGTTTGAGAAGGGGTGTTAGCTCTTCCCTAAATGTTTGATAGAATTCGCCTGTGAAGCCATGTGGTCCTGGGCTATTTTTTGTTGGAAGATATTTAATCAGAGTTTCGATTTCAGTGCTTGTGATTGGTCTGTTCATATTTTCTCTTTCTTCCTGGTTTAGTCTCGGAAGCTTGTGTATTTCTGAGAATTTGTCCATTTCTTCCAGGTTGTCCATTTTATTGATATATGGTTGTTTGTAGTAAGCTCTCATGATCCTTTGTATTTCTGCAGTGTCAGTTGTTATTCTCCTTTTTCCTTTCTAATTCTATTGATTTGAGCCTTCTCCCTTTTTTTCTTGATAAGTCCGGCTAATGTTTTATCATTTTTTTTATCTTCTCAAAGAACCAGCTTTTAGTTTTATTGATCTTTGCTATTGTTTTCTTTGTTTCTATTTCATTTATTTCTGCTCTGATCTTTATGACGTCTTTCCTTCTGCTAACTTTGGGTTTTGTTTGTTCTTCTTTCTCTAGTTCCTTTACTTGTAAAGTTACATTGTTTACTTGAGATTTTTCTTGTTTCCTGAGGTAGGCTTGTATAGCTATAAACTTCCCTCTTAGAACTGCTTTTGCTACATCCTGTAGGTTTTGCCTCATCGTGTTTTCATTGTCATTTCTCTCTAGGCATTTTTTGATTACCTCTTTGATTTCTTCATTGATCTATTGATTATTTAGTAACCTATTGTTTAGCCTCCATACATTTGTGTTTTTTACGTTTTTCTCCTGTAATTCATTTCTAATCTCATAGCGTTGTGGTCAGAAAAATTGCTTGATATGACTTCAATTTTCTTAAATTTGCTGAGGCTTGATTTGTGACCCAAGCTGTGATCTATCCTGGAGAATGTTCCAAGCGCACTTGAGAAGAAAGTGTAATCTGCTGTCTTTGAATGGAATGTCCTATAAATATCAATTAAATCTATCTGGTCTATTGTGTCATTTAAAGCTTCTGTTTCCTTATTTATTTTCATTTTGGATGATTTGTACATTGGTGTAAGTGAGGTGCTAAAGTCCCCCACTATTATTGTGTTACTGTCGATTTCCTCTTTTATAGCTGTTAGCAGTTGCCTTATGTATTGAGGTGCTTCTATGTTGGGTGGATATATATTTATAATTGTTATGTCTTCTTGGATTGATCCCTTGATCATTATGTAGTGTCTTTCCTTGTCTCTTGTAACATTCTTTATTTTAAAGTCTATTTTATATGATATGAGTATAGCTACTCCAGCTTTCTTTTGATTTCATTTGCATGGAATATCTTTTTCCATCCCCTCACTTGCAGTCTGTTTGTGTCCCTAAGTCTGAAGTGGGTCTCTTTCAGATAGCACATATAGGAGTCTTGTTTTTGTATCCATTCAGCAAGCCTGTATCTTTTGGTTGGAGTGTTTAATCCATTCACGTTTAAGGTAATTATCAATATGTATGTTCCTATGACCATTTTCTTAATTGTTTTAGGTTTGTTTTTTTTTTTAAAGAAGATGTTGGGGGTAGGAGTTTATTAATTAATTAATTTATTTTTGCTGTGTTGGGTCTTCATTTCTGTGCATGGGCTTTCTCTAATTGTGGCAGATGGGGGACACTCTTCATAGTGGTGCATGGGTCTCTCACTATCATGGCCTCTCTTGTTGCGGAGCACAAGCTCCAGACGCGCTGGCTCAGTAGTTGTGGCTCACGGGCCTAGTTGCTCTGCGGCATGTGGGATCTTCCCAGACCAGTGCTCGAACCCATGTCCCCTGCATTGGCAGGCTGATTCTCAACCACTGTGCCACCAGGGGAGCCCTTTAGGTTTGTTTTTGTAGATCCTTTTCTTCTCTTGTGTTTCCCACTTAGAGAAGTTCCTTTAGCATTTGTTGTAGAGTTGGTTTGGTGGTGCTGAATTCTCTTAGCTTTTGCTTGTCTGTAAAGCTTTTGATTTCTCCATCAAATCTGAATGAGATCCTTGCCGAATCTGAATGAGATCCTTGCCGGGTAGAGTAACCTTTGTTGTAGGTTCTTCCCTTTCATCACGTTTAAGTATATCATGCCACTCCCTTCTGGCTTGTATAGCTTCCACTGAGAAGTCAGCTGTTAACCTTATGGGAGTTCCCTTGTATGTTATTTCTAATTTTTCCCCTGCTGCTTTCAATAATTTTTCTTTGTCTTTAATTTTTGCCAATTTGATTACTATGTGTCTTGGCATGTTTCTTCTTGGGTTTTTCCTGTATGGGACTCACTGTGCTTCCTAGACTTGGGTGGCTATTTCCTTTCCCAAGTTAGGGAACTTTTTGACTATAATCTCTTCCAAATATTTTCTTGGGTCCTTTCTCTCTCTCTTCTTCTGGCACCCGTATAATGTGAATGTTGTTGCATTTAATGTTGTCCCAGAGGTCTCTTAGATTGTCTTCATTTCTTTTCATTCTTTTTTCTTTATTCTGTTCCACAGCAGTGAATTCCACCATTCTGTCTTCCAGGTCACTTATCCGTTCTTCTCCCTCAGTTATTCTGCTATTGATTCCTTCTAGTGTAGTTTTCATTTCAGTTATTGCATTGTTCATTTCTGTTTGTTTGTTCTTTAATTCTTCTAGTTCTTTTTTAAACATTTCTTGCATCTTCTCGATCTTTGCCTCCATCCTTTTTCCGAGGTCCTGGATCATCTTCACTATCATTATTCTGAATTGTTTTTCTGTAAGGTCGCCTATCTCCACATCATTTCATTGTTTTTCTGGGATTTTATATTGTTCCTTCATCTGGTACATAGCTCTCTATCTTTTCTTGTCTATCTTTCTGTGAATGTGGTTTTTGTTCCACAGGCTGCAGATTGTAGTTCTTCTTCCTTCTGCTGTCTTCCCTCTGGTGGATGAGGCTATCTAAGAGGCTTGTGTATGTTTCTTGATGGGAGGGCCTGGTATTGGGTAGAGCTGACTGTTGCTCTGGTGGGCAGAGCTGAGTTAAACTTTAATCTGCTTGACTGTTAATGTGTAGGGCTGGATTCCCTCCCTGTTGGTTGTTCGTTAGTGTGTTGATGGACACTTAGGTTGCTTCCGTATCTTGGCAATTGTAAGTAATGCTGCTGTGAACATTGGAGCACAATCAGCATTTCGAATTAGTGTTTTCATTTTCTTCAGATATACACCCAGCAGGGGAAATGCTGGGTTATATGGTATAATAGTTCTATTTTTAGATTTATTTATTTATTTAGCTTTATTGGAGTATAATTGCTTTACAATGATGGGTTAGTTTCTACTTTATAACAAAGAGAATCAGTTATACATATACATATGTTCCCATATCTCTTCCCTCTTGCATTTCCCTCCTTCCCACCCTCCCTACCCCACCCCTCCAAGCTGTCACAAAGCACCGAGCTGATATCCCTGTGCTATGTGGCTCCTTCCCACTAGCTATCTACCTTAGGTTTCGTAGTGTATATATGTCCATGCTTCTCTCTTGCTTTGTCAAAGCTTACCCTTCCCCCTCCCCATATCCTCAAGTCCATTCTCTAGTAGGTCTATGTCTTTATTCCTGTCTTACCCCTAGGTTCTTCATGACATTTTTTTTCTTAAATTCCATATATATATGTTAGCATACGGTATTTGTCTTTCTCACTTACTTCACTCTGTATGACAGACTCTAAGTGTATCCACCTCATTACAAATAGCTCAGTTTCCTTTCTTCTGTGGCTGAGTAATATTCCATTGTATATATGTGCCACATCTTCTTTATCCATTCATCTGATGATGGACACTTAGGTTGTTTCCATCTCCAGGCTACTGTAAATAGAGCTGCAATGAACATTTTGGTACGTGACTCTTTTTGAATTATGGTTTGCTCAGAGTATATGCCCAGTAGTGGGATTGCTGGGTCATATGGTAGATCTATTTGCAGTTTTTTAAGGAACTTCAATACTGTTCTCCATAGTGGCTGTACCAATTCACATTCCCACCAGCAGTGCAAGAGTGTTCCCTTTTCTTCACACCCTCTCCAGCATTTACTTTTCTAGATTTTTTGAAGATGGACATTCACACTGGTGTGAGATGATATCTCATTTTACTTTTGATTTGCATTTCTCTAATGATTAATGATGTTGAGCATTCTTACATGTGTTTGTTGGCAGTCTGTATATCTTCTTTGGAGAAATGTCTATTTAGGTCTTCTGCCCATTGTTGGATTGGGTTTTTTGTTTTTTTTGTTATTGAGCTGCATGGGCTGCTTATAAATTTTGGAGGTTAATCCTTAGTCAGTTCCTTCATTTGCAAATCTTTTCTCCCATTCTGAGGGTTGTCGTTTGGTATTGTTTATGGTTTCCTTTGCTGTGCAAAAGCTTTGAAGTTTCATTATGTCCCATTTGTTTATTTTTGTTTCTGTTTCCATTTCTCTAGGAGGTGGGTCAAAAAGGATCTTGCTGTGACTTATGTCATAGAGTGTTATGCCTATGTTTTCCTCAAGAATTTGATAGTTTCTGGCCTTACATTTAGGTCTTTAATCAATTTTGAGCTTATTTTTGTGTATGATGTTAGGGAGTGCTTTAATATCATACTTTTACATGTATCTGCCCAATTGTACCAGCACCACTTATTGAAGAGGCTGTCTTTTCTCCACTGTATATTCTTGCCTCTTTTATCAAAGATAAGGTGACCATATGTGTGTGGGTTTATTTCTGGGCTTTCTACCCTGTTCCATTGATCTGTATTTCTGTTTTTCTTCCAGTATCATATTGTCTTGATTACTGTAGCTTTGTATTATAGTCTGCAGTCAGGGAGCCTGATGCCTCCAGCTCCATTTTTTGTTCTCAAGATTGCTTTGGCTATTTTGGGTCTCTTGTGTTTCCATACAAATTGTGAAATTTTTTGGTCTAGTGCTCTGAAAAATGCCAGTGGTAGTTTGATAGGGATTGCATTGAATCTGTAGATTGCTTTGAGTAATAAAGTCATTTTCACAATGTTGATTCTTCCAATCCAAGGACATGGTATATCTCTCCATCTATTTGTATCATCCTTAATTTCTTTCACCAGTGTCTTATAATTTTCTGCATACAGATCTTTTTTCTCATTAGGTAGGTTTATTCCTAGATATTTTATTCTATATGTTGCAATGCTAAATAGAAGTGTTTTCTTGATTTCACTATCAGATTTTTCATCATTAGTGTATAGGAATGCCAGAGATTTCTGTGCATTAATTTTGTATCCTGCTACTTAACCAAATTCATTGATTAGCTCTAGTAGTTTTCTGGTGGCATCTTTAGGATTCTCTATGTATAGTATCATGTCATCTACAAACAGTGACAGCTTTACTTCTTTTCCGATTTGGATTTCTTTTACTTACTTTTCTTCTCTGATTGCTATGGCTAAAACTTCCAAAACTATGTTTAATAAGAGTGGTGAGAGTGAGCAACCTTGTCTTGTTTCTGATCTTAGTGGAAATGGTTTCAGTTTTTCACCATTGAGGATGATGTTGGCTGTGGGTTTGTCATATATGGCCTTTATTATATTCAGGAAATTTCTGTCTATGCCTACTTTCTGCAGTGTTTTTATCATAAATGTGTGTTGAATTTTGTCAAAAGCTTTATCTCTATCTATTGAGATGATCATATATTTTTTCTCCTTCAATTTGTTAATATGGTTTATCACATTTATTGATTTGCATATATTGAAGAATCCTTGCATTCCTGCAATAAACTTCACTTGATCATGTTGTATGATCCTTTTAATGTGCTGTTGGATTATGTTTGTTAGGATTTGGTTGAGGATTTTTGCATCTATGTTCATCAGTGATATTGGCCTGTAGTTTTCTTTCTTTGTGACATCCTTGTCTGGTTTTGGTATCAAGGTGATGGTGGCCTCATGACAATGAGTTTGGGAATGTTCCTCCCTCTGCTATATTTTGGAAGAATTTGAGAGGATAGGTGTTAGCTCTTCTCTAACTGTTTGATAGAATTCGCCTGGTAAGCCATCAGGTTGTGGGCTTTTTTTGTTGGAAGATTTTTAATCACAGTTTCAATTTCAGTGGTTGTGATTGGTCAGTTCATATTTTCTATTTCTTCCTGATTCAGTCTTGGCAGGTTGTTCATTTCTAAGAAGTTGTCCATTTCTTCCATGTTGTCCATTTTATTGGCATAGTGTTGTTTGTAGTAATCTCTCATGATCTTTTGTATTTCTGCAATGTCAGTTGTTACTTCTCCTTGTTCATCTCTTATTCTATTGATTTCAGTCTTCTCCCTTTTTTTCCTGATGAGTCTGGCTAATGGTTTATCCATTTTGTCTATCTTCTCAAAGAACCAGCTTTTAGTTTTATTGATCTTTGCTATCATTTCCTTCATTTCTTTTCCATTTTTTTCTGATCTGATCTTTCTTTCCTTCTTCTGACTTTGGGTTTTTTTTTCTTCTTCTTTCTCTAATTGCTTTAGTTGCAAGGTTAGGTTGTTTATTCGAGATGTTTCCTGTTTCTTAAGGTAGTATTGTATTGCTATAAACTCCCCTTTTAGAGCTGCTTTTGCTGCATCTCATAGGTTTTGGTTCATAGTGTCTCCATTATCATTTGTTTCTAGGTATTTTTTTATTTCCTCCTTCATTTCTTCAGTGATCACTTCGTTATTAAGTAGTGTATTGTTTACCCTCCATGTGTTTGTATTTTTTAGAGATCTTTTCCTGTAATTGATATCTAGTCTAATAGCAGTGTGCTCAGACAAGATACTTGATATAATTTCAATTTTCTTAAATTTACCAAGGCTTGATTTGTGGCCCAAGATATGATCTATCCTGTAGAATATTCCATGAGCACTTGAGAAAAATGTGTATTCTGTTGTTTTTGGATGGAATGTCCTATAACTATCAATTAAGTCCATCTTGTTTAATGTATCATTTAAAGCTTGTGTTTCCGTATTTATTTTCATTTTGGGTGATCTGTCCATTGGTGAAAGTGGGGTGTTAAAGTCCCCTACTATGAATGTGTTGCTGTCGATTTCCCCTTTTATGTCTGTTAGTATTTGCCTTATGTATTGAGGTGCTCCTATGTTTGGTGCATAAATATTTACAATTGTTATATCTTCTTCTTGGATCAATCCCTTGATCATTATGTAGTGTCCTTCCTTGTCTCTTTTAATAGTCTTTATTTTAAAGTCTCTTTTGTCTGATATGAGAATTGCTACTCCAGCTTTCTATTGCTTTCCATTTGCATGGAATATAGTTTTCCATCCCCTTACCTTCAATCTGTATGTGTCTGTAGATCTGAAATGAATCTCTTGTAGACAGCAAATATATGGGTCTTGTTTTTGTATCCATTCAGCCAATCTGTGTCTTTCGGTGGGAACATTTAGTCCATTTACAATTAAGGTAATTATCAATATGTATGTTCCTATTCTCATTTTCTTAATTGTTTTCGGTTCGTTATTGTAGGTGTTTTCCTTCTCTTGTGTTTCTTGCCTAGAGAAGTTCCTTTAGCATTTGTTGTAAAGCTAGTTTGGTGGTGCTGAACTCTCTCAGCTTTTGCTTGTCTGTAAATATTTTAATTTCTCCATCAAATCTGAATGAGATCCTTTCTGGGTAGAGTAATCTTGGTTGCAGATTTTTCTCCTTCATCACTTTAAATATGTCCTGCCTTTCCCTTCTGGCTTGCAGTGTTTCTGCTGAAAGATCAGCTGTTAACTTTCTGGTGATTCCCTTGTGTGTTATTTGTTGTTTTTCCCTTGCTGCTTTTAATACACTTTCTTTGTTTTTAATTTTTGGCAGTTTTATTAATACGCATCTTGGTGTATTTCTCCTTGGGTTTATCCTGTATGGGAGTGTCTGTGCTTCCTGGACTTGATTAACTATTTCCTTTCCCATATTAGGGAAGTTTTCAACTATAATCTCTTCAAATATTTTCTCAGTCCCTTTCTTTTTCTCTTCTTCTTCTGGAACCCCTATGATTCGAATGTTGGTGCATTTAATGTTGTCCCAGAGGTCCCTGAGACTGTCCTCAGTTCTTTTCATTCATTTTTCTGCTCTGCAGTAGTTATTTCCACTATTTTGTCTTCTAGGTCACTTATCCATTCTTCTGCCTCAGTTATTCTGCTATTGATCCCATCTAGAGTATTTTTAATTTCATTTATTGTGTTGGTCATCATTGCTTGTGTCATCTTTAGTTCTTCTATATCCTTGTTAAATGTTTCTTGCATTTTGTCTCTATTCTATTTCCACGATCTTGGATCATCTTTACTATCATTATTCTGAATTCTTTTTCAGGTAGACTTCTTATTTCCTCTTCATTTGTTAGGTCTGGTGGGTTTTTATCTTTCTCCTTCATCTGCTGTGTGTTTTCCTGTCTTCTCATTTTGCTTATCTTACTCTGTTTGGGGTCTCCTATTTGCAGGCTGCAGGTTCATAGTGCCCGTTGTTTTTGATGTCTGTCCTCAGTGGCTAAGTTTGGTTCAGTGGGTTGTGTAGTCTTCTTGGTGGAGGGGACTAGTGCCTGTGTTCTGGTGGATGAGCCTGGATCTTGTCTTTCTGGTGGGCAGGTACACATCTGGTGGTGTGTTTTGGGGTGTCTGTGACTTATTATGATTTTCGGCAGCCTCTCTGCTAATGGTGTGGTTGTGTTCCTGTCTTGCTAATTGTTTGGCATAGGGTATCCAACACTGTAGCTTGCTGGTTGGTGAGTGAAGCTGGGTGCTGGTGTTGAGATGGAGATCTCTGGGAGATTTTTGCCATTTTATATTATGTGGAGCTGGGAGGTCCCTTGTGGACCAGTGTCCTGAAGTTGGCTCTCCCACCTCAGAGGCACAGCACTGACCCCTGGCTGTAGCACCAAGAGCCTTTCATCCACACAGCTCAGATTGAAAGGTAGAAAAGGTAGAAAGAAAGAATTAGTAGAGGAAGAAAAAAAGGAAGGAAGAAAGAAAGAAAGACAGAAAGGCAGGAGGGATGGACGGAGGGAGCAAGGAAGGAGGAGGGAAGGAGAGAAGGAAGGAACAAAAGAAAGAAAGAAAAAAGGTAAATTATAATAAAATAAAGTAAGATACAATATAATAAAGTAAAATAAAAAATAATTATTAAGAAAAAATTTTTTTAAAAAATGGACGGATAGAACTCTAGGACAAATAGTGGAAGTAATGCTATAAAGACAAAATCTCACACAGAAGCATACACATACACACTTACAGAAAGAGAAAAAGGGGGAAATATCATAAATCTTGCTCTCAAAGTCCACCTCCTCAATATGGGATGATTTGTTGTCTAAAGGATGGAAGGGAGGAAAGGAAAGGAAAGGAAAGGAAAGAAAGAAAGAAAGAAAGAAAGAAAGAAAGAAAGAAAGAAAGAAAGAAAGAAAGAAAGAAAGAAAGAGAAAGGAGATTAAGTAAAATAAAATAAAGCTATTAATATAAAAATAATTATTAAGAAAAAAAAAAACGGATGGATAGAACCCTAGGGCAAATGGTGGAAGCAAATCTATACAGACAAAATCTCGCACAGAAGCATACACATACACACTCACAAAAAGAGAAAAAGGGGAAAAAATCATAAATATTTCTCTCAAAGTCCACCTGCTCAATTTGGGATGATTCGTTGTCTATTCATGTATTCCACAGATGCAGGGTACGTCAAGTTGATTGTGTAGCTTTAATCCGCTGCTTCTGAGGCTGCTGGGGAAGATTTCCCTTTCTCTTGTTTGTTCTCACAGCTCCCAGGGGCTCAGCTTTGGATTTGGCCCCACCTCTGCATGTAGGTTGCCTGAGGGTGTCTGTTCTTCACTCAGACAGGACGGGGTTAAAGGAGCAGCTGCTTCAGGGACTCTGGCTCACTCAAGCCGGGGCGGGGAGGGAGGGTCTTGGAGTGCGGGGAGGGCTTGTGGCAGCAGAGGCCTGCATGTCGTTGCACCATCCTGAGGCGTGGCCTGCGTTCTCCCGGGGAAGTTGTCTCTGGATCCCGGGACCCTGGCAGTGGTGAGCTGCACAGGCTGCCCAGAAGGGGGTTGTGGATAGTGACCTGTGCTCGCACACAGGCTTCTTTGTGGCGGCAGCAGCAGCCTTAGCATCTCATGCCCATCTCTGTGGTCCGTGCTTTTAGCCGTGGCTCGCGCCCATCTCTGGAGCTCCTTTAAGCAGGGCTCTTAATCCCCTCTCCTCGCTCACCAGGAAACAAAGAGGGAAGAAAAAGTCTTTTGCCTCTGTGGCAGATCCCGACTTTTCCCCGGACTCCCTCCCGGCTAGCCGTGGTGCACTAACCCCCTGCAGGCTGTGTTCACGCCACCAACCCCAGTCCTCTCCCTGCGCTCTGACTGAAGCCCGAGCCTCAGCTCAGCTCCCAGACCTGCCCGCCCCGGCGGGTGAGCAGACAAGCCTCTTGGGCTGGTGAGTGCTGGTCGGCACCGATCCTCTGTGTGGGAATCTCTCAGCTTTGCCCTCCGCATCCCTGTTGCTCTGCTCTCCTCTGTGGCTCTGAAGCTTTCCCCCTCTGCCACCCACAGTCTCTGCCCATGAAGGCACTTCCTAGTGTGTGGAAACCTTTCCTCCTTCACAGCTCCCTCCCACTGGTGCAGGTCGTGTTCCTATCATTTTGTCTCTGTTTATTCTTTTTTCTTTTACCCTACCCAGGTGTGTGGGGAGTTTCTTGCCTTTTGGGAGGTCTGAGGTCTTCTGCCAGCGTTCAGTAGGAGTTCTATAGGAGTTGTTCCACGTGTAGACATATTTCTGTTGTATCTGTTGGGAGCAAGGTGATCTCCGCGTCTTACTCTTCTGCCATCTTCCCCTCGTCTCCTGTCCTATTTTTAGATTTTTGAGAAACCTCCATACTATTTTCCACAGTGACTATAACAATTTACATTCCCACCAACAGTGTACAAGAGTTCCTTTATCTCCACATCCTTATTTGTGTTCTTTTTGGATTCTGACATCGTTTGACCATTCTGACAGATGTGAGGTGATATCTCATTGGGGTTTTGGTTTGCATTTCTCTGATTATTAATGAAGTTTAGCATCTTTTCATGTCCCTGCTGGTCACCTGCATTTCCTCTTTGGAATAATGTCTATTCAGTTCTCTTGCCCATTTTTCAATCGGGTTGTTGTTTTTTTTTTAATGTTGAGTTGTATGAACTCTTTATGTATTTTTTGTGTTAACTCATTATCAGTCATATAATTTGCAAATATTTTCTTCCATTTAGTAGGTTTTCTTTTTGTTTTGTCAATGGATTCCTTTGCTGTGCAAAAAGCTTTTCAGTTTTATTAGGTCCCATTTGTTTATTTTACTTTTATTTTCTTTGTTTCAGGAGACAGTTCCAAAAAAATACTGCTATGCTTTATTTCAAAGAGTGTTCTGCCTATGTTTTCTTCTAGGAGTTTTATGGTTTGTAGATTTACATTTAGGTCTTTAATCCATTTAGAATTTATTTTTGTATATGATGTTAGAGAATGTTCTAATTTCATTCTTTTACATGTAGCTGTCCAGTTTTCCTAGCACCACTTATTGAAGATACTATCTTTTCTCCATTGTAATTTTCTGCCTCCTTTGTCATAGATTAATTGACCATAGTTGTGTGGGTTTATTACTGGACTCTCTATTCTGTTCTATTGATCTACGTTTCTGTGTTTGTGCCAATACCATACTGCTTTGATTTGCATTGTAGTATAATCTGGAGTCAGGGAACATGATTCCTCCAGCTCTGTTTTTCTTTCTCAAGAATGTTTTGTCGGATAGACTCGGAAGATGGCGGAAGAGTAAGACGCGGAGATCACCTTCCTCCCCACAGATACACCAGAAATACATCTACACGTGGAACAACTCCTACAGAACACCTACTGAAGGCTGGCAGAAGACCTCAGACCTCCCAAAAGGCAAGAAACTCCCCATGTACCTGGGTAGGGCAAAAGAAAAAACAGAGACAAAAGAATAGGGACGGCACCTGCACCAGTGGGAGGGAGCTGTGAAGGAGGAAAAGTTTCCACACTCTAGGAAGCCCCTTCGCGGGCGGAGACTGCGGGAGGCGGAGGGGGGAGCTTCGAAGCTGCGGAGGAGTGCACAGCAACGGGTGCGGAGGGCAAAGCGGGGAGATTCCTGCACAGAGGATCGGTGCCGACCGGCACTCACCAGCCCTAGAGGCTTGTCTGCTCACCCGCCGGGGCGGGCGGGGCTGCGAGCTGAGGCCGGAGCACAGGGAGAGGACTGGGGTTGGCGGCTTGAACATAGCCTGAAGGGGTTAGTGCACCACAGCTAGCCGGGAGGGAGTCCGGGAAAAGCCTGCACCTGCAGAAGAGGCAGGAGACTTTTCCTTCCCTCTTTGTTTCCTGGGGCGTGAGGAGAGGGGTTTAAGAACGCTGCTTAAAGGAACTCCAGAGACGGGCGCGAGCCGCGGCTAAAAGCGCGAACCCCAGAGACGGGCGCGAGCCGCGGCTTGAAAGCGCGGAATCCAGAGACGGGCGCGAGCCGCGGCTGAAAGCGCGGAATCCAGAGACGGGCGCAAGCCGCGGCTGAAAGCGCGGACCCCAGAGGCGGGCGGGAGAAGTTAGGGCTGCTGCTGCCGCCACCGAGGGGCCTGTGTGCGAGCACAGGTCACTCTCCACACCCCTCTTCCGCGGAGCCTGTGCAGCCCGCCACTGCCGGGTTCCCGGGATCCAGGGACAACTTCCCCGGGAGAGCACACAGCGCGCCCCAGGCTGGTGCAAAGTCACGCCGGCCTTTGCCACCGCAGGCCCGCCCCGCACTCTGTGCCCCTCCGTCCCCGCCGGCCTGAGTGCGCAAGAGCACCCAATCAGCGGCTCTTTTAACCCCATCCTGTCTGAGCAAAAGACAGACGCCCTCCAGCGATCTACACGCAGAGGCAGGGCCAAATCCAAACCTTAGCCCTGGGAGCTGTGAGAACAAAGAAGAGAAAGGGAAATCTCTCCCAGCAGCCTCAGAAGCAGCGGATTAAAGCTCCACAATCAACTTGATGTACCCTGCATCTGTGGAATACCTGAATAGACAACCAATCATCCCAAATTAAGGAAGTGGACTTTAGGAGCAAGATCTATGATTTTTTTCCCCTTTCCTCTTTTTGTGAATGTGTATGTGTATGCTTCTGTGTGAGATCTTGTCTGTATAGTCTTGCTTCCACCATTTGTCCTAGGGTTCTATCCGTCCATGTTTTTTTTTAAATTTTTTTCTTAATAATTAATTTTAATAACCTTATTATACTTTACCTTCGTTCTTTCTTTCTTTCTTTCTGTCCTTCCTTCCCTCCTTTAGACAACGAATCATCCCAAATTGAGGAGGTGGTCTCTGACATCAAGATTTAGGATTTTTCCCCATTTACCTCTTTTAGTGAGGGTGTATGTGTATGCTTCTGTGTAAGATTTTGTCTGTATAGCTTTGCTTCCAACATTTGTCCTAAGGTTCTTTCCGTCCCTTTTTTTTTTTTTTCTTCTAAATAAGA
>NW_020838063.1:282194-289016 GCF_003676395.1 Aethalodelphis obliquidens
GGCTGCTGCTGCCGCCACCGAGGGGCCTGTGTGCGAGCACAGGTCACTCTCCACACCCCTCTTCCGCGGAGCCTGTGCAGCCCGCCACTGCCGGGTTCCCGGGATCCAGGGACAACTTCCCCGGGAGAGCACACAGCGCGCCCCAGGCTGGTGCAAAGTCACGCCGGCCTTTGCCACCGCAGGCCCGCCCCGCACTCTGTGCCCCTCCGTCCCCGCCGGCCTGAGTGCGCCAGAGCACCCAATCAGCGGCTCTTTTAACCCCATCCTGTCTGAGCAAAAGACAGACGCCCTCCAGCGATCTACACGCAGAGGCAGGGCCAAATCCAAACCTTAGCCCTGGGAGCTGTGAGAACAAAGAAGAGAAAGGGAAATCTCTCCCAGCAGCCTCAGAAGCAGCGGATTAAAGCTCCACAATCAACTTGATGTACCCTGCATCTGTGGAATACCTGAATAGACAACCAATCATCCCAAATTAAGGAAGTGGACTTTAGGAGCAAGATCTATGATTTTTTTCCCCTTTCCTCTTTTTGTGAATGTGTATGTGTATGCTTCTGTGTGAGATCTTGTCTGTATAGTCTTGCTTCCACCATTTGTCCTAGGGTTCTATCCGTCCATGTTTTTTTTTAAATTTTTTTCTTAATAATTAATTTTAATAACCTTATTATACTTTACCTTCGTTCTTTCTTTCTTTCTTTCTGTCCTTCCTTCCCTCCTTTAGACAACGAATCATCCCAAATTGAGGAGGTGGTCTCTGACAGCAAGATTTAGGATTTTTCCCCATTTACCTCTTTTAGTGAGGGTGTATGTGTATGCTTCTGTGTAAGATTTTGTCTGTATAGCTTTGCTTCCAACATTTGTCCTAAGGTTCTTTCCGTCCCTTTTTTTTTTTTTTCTTCTAAATAAGAATTTTTTAATTCAATAACTTTATTATACTTTATTTTATTTTTACTGTATCTTCTTTCTTTCTGTCTTTTTTCCTTCTTTCCCTCCTTCCGTCCTTCCTCCCTCCCTCCCTCCTTTCTTTCCTTCTTCCCTTCTTTCCTTCTTTGCTTCTTTCTTTCTTTCTTCCTTCCTTCCTACCCTCCTTTCCTTCTTTCTTTCCTCATACTACTACTAATTCCCTCTACTTTTTCTCCCTTTTATCCTGAGCCTGTGGATGAAAAGCTTTGGTGCTCCAGCCAGGAGGCAGGGCTCTGCCTCTGAGGTAGGACAGCCAACTTCAGGACACTGATCAACAAGAGACCTCCCAGCTCCACATAATATCAAACGGCGAAAATCTCCCAGAGACCTCCATCTTAACACCAGCACCCAGCTTCACTCAACGACCAGCAAGCCACAGTGCTGGACAACCTATGCCACACAACTAACAAAACAGGAACACAACCCCACCCATTAGCAGAGAGGCTGCCTAAAATCATAATAAGGCCACAGACACCCCCAAACACACCACCAGACGTGAACCTGCCCACTAGAGAGACAAGATCCAGCCTCATCCACCACAACACAGGCACTAGTCCCCTCCACCAGGAAGCCTACACAACCCACTGAACCAACCTTAGCCACTGGAGACAGACATCAAAAACAGGAGGAACTACAAACCTGCAGCCTGCAAAAGGAGACCCCAAACACAGTAAGATAAGCAAAATGAGAAGACAGAAAAACACACAGCAGATAAAGGAGCAAGATAAAAATGCACCAGACCTAACAAATGAAGAGGAAATAGGCAGTCTACCTGAAAGAGAATTCAGAATAATGATAGTAAGGTTGATCCGAAATCTTGGAGATAGAATGGACAATAGATTGGACAAAATGCAAGAATCAGTTAACAAGGACCTAGAAGAACTAAAGATGAAACAAGCAACGATGAACAACACAATAAATGATATTAAAAGTACTCTAGATGGGATCAATAGCAGAATAACTGAGGCAGAAGAACGGATAAGTGACCTGGAAGATAAAATACTGGAAATAACTACTGCAGAGCAGAATAAAGAAAAAAGAATGAAAAGAACTGAGGACAGTCTCAGAGACCTCTGGGACAACATTAAACGCACCAAATTCGAATTATAGGGGTTCCAGAAGAAGAAGAGAAAAAGAAAGGGACTGAGAAAATATTTGAAGAGATTATAGTTGAAAACTTCCCTAATATGGGAAAGGAAATAGTTAATCAAGTCCAGGAAGCACAGAGAGTCCCATATAAGATAAATACAAGGAGAAATACGCCAAGACACATATTAATCAAACTGTCAAAAATTAAATACAAAGAAAGCATATTAAAAGCAGCAAGGGAAAAACAACAAATAACACATAAGGGAATCCCCATAAGGTTAACAGCTGATCTCTCAGCAGATACCCTACAAGCCAGAAGGGAGTGGCAGGACATACTGAAAGTGATGAAGGAGAAAAACATGCAGCCAAGACTACTCTACCCAGCAAGGATCTCATTCAGATTTGATGGAGAAATTAAAACCTTTACAGACAAGCAAAAGCTGAGAGAGTTCAGCACCACCAAACCAGCTTTACAACAAATGCTAAAGGATCTTCTCTAGGCAAGAAACACAAGAGAAGGAAAAGACCTATAATAACGAACCCAAAACAATTTAGAAAATGGGAATAGGAACATACATATCTATAATTACCTTAAATGTAAATGGACTAAATGCTCCCACCAAAAGACACAGATTAGCTGAATGGATACAAAAACAAGACCCTTATATATGCTGTCTACAAGAGACCCACTTCAGACCTAGAGACACTTACAGACTGAAAGTAAGGGGATGGAAAAAGATATTCCATGCAAATGGAAGCCAAAAGAAAGCTGGAGTAGCAATTCTCATATCAGACAAAATAGACTTTAAAATAAGGACTATTAGAAGAGACAAAGAAGGACACTACATAATGATCAAGGGATCGATCCAAGAAGAAGATATAACAATTGTAAATATTTATGCACCCAACATAGGAGCACCTCAATACATAAGGCAAATACTAACAGCCATAAAAGGGGAAATCGACAGTAACACATTCATAGTAGGGGACTTTAACACCCCACTTTCACCCATGGACAGATCATCCAAAATGAAAATAAATAAGGAAACACAAGCTTTAAATGATACACTAAACAAGATGGACTTAATTGATATTTATAGGACACTCCATCCAAAAACAACAGAATACACATTTTTCTCAAGTGCTCATGGAACATTCTCCAGGATAGACCATATCTTAGGTCACAAATCAAGCCTTGGTAAATTTAAGAAAATTGAAATTGTATCAAGTATCTTTTCTGACCACAACGCCATGAGACTAGATATCAATTACAGGAAAAGATCTGTAAAAAATACAAACACATGGAGGCTAAACAATACACTACTTAATAATGAAGAGATCACTGAAGAAATCAAAGAGGAAATTAAAAAATACCTAGAAACAAATGACAATGGAGACACAACGACCCAAAACCTGTGGGATGCAGCAAAAGCAGTTCTAAGGGGGAAGTTTATAGCAATACAAGCCCACCTTAAGAAGCAGGAAACATCTCGAATAAACAACCTAACCTTGCACCTCAAGCAATTAGAGAAAGAAGAACAAAAAAACCCCAAAGCTAGCAGAAGGAAAGAAATCATAAAAATCAGATCAGAAATAAATGAAAAAGAAATGAAGGAAACAATAGCAAAGATCAATAAAACTAAAAGCTGGTTCTTTGAGAAGATAAACAAAATAGATAAACCACTAGCCAGACTCATCAAGAAAAAAAGGGAGAAGACTCAAATCAATAGAATTAGAAATGAAAAAGGAGAGGTAACAACTGACACTGCAGAGATAAAAGAGATCATGAGAGATTACTACAAGCACCTCTATGCCAATAAAATGGACAATCTGGAAGAAATGGACAAATTCTTAGAAATGCACAACCTGCCAAGACTGAATCAGGAAGAAATAGAAAATATGAACAGACCAATCACAAGCACTGAAATTGAAACTGTGATTAAAAATCTTCCAACAAAGAAAAGCCCAGGACCAGATGGCTTCACAGGCGAATTCTATCAAACATTTAGAGAAGAGCTAACACCTATCCTTCTCAAACTCTTCCAAAATATAGCAGAGGGAGGACCACTCCCTAACTCCTTCTACGAGGCCACCATCACCTTGATACCAAAACCAGACAAGGATGTCACAAAGAAAGAAAACTACAGGCCAATATCACTGATGAACATAGATGCAAAAATCCTCAACAAAATACTAGCAAACAGAATCCAACAGCACATTAAAAGGATCATACACCATGATCAAGTGGGGTTTATTCCAGGAATGCAAGGATTCTTCAATATACGCAAATCTATCAATGTGATAAACCATATTAACAAATTGAAGGAGAAAAACCATATGATCATCTCAATAGATGCAGAGAAAGCTTTTGACAAAATTCAACACCGATTTATGATAAAAACCCTGCAGAAAGTAGGCATAGAGGGAACTTTCCTCAACATAATAAAGGCCATATATGACAAGCCCACAGCAAACATCATCCTCAATGGTGAAAAACTGAAAGCATTTCCACTAAGATCAGGAACAAGACAAGGTTGCCCACTCTCACCACTATTATTCAACATAGTTTTGGAAGTTTTAGCCACAGCAATCAGAGAAGAAAAGGAAATAAAAGGAATCCAAATTGGAAAAGAAGAAGTAAAGCTGTCACTGTTTGCAGATGACATGATCCTATACATAGAGAACCCTAAAGATGCTACCAGAAAACTACTAGAGCTAATCAATGAATTTGGTAAAGTGGCAGGATACAAAATTAATGCACAGAAATCTCTGGCATTCCTATATACTAATGATGAAAAATCTGAAAGTGAAATCAAGAAAACACTCCCATGTACCATTGCAACAAAAAGAATAAAATATCTAGGAATAAACCTACCTAAGGAGACAAAAGACCTGTATGCAGAATATTATAAGACACTGATGAAAGAAATTAAAGATGATATAAATAGATGGAGAGATATACCATGTTCTTGGATTGGAAGAATCAACATTGTGAAAATGACTCTACTACCCAAAGCAATCTATAGATTCAATGCAATCCCTATCAAACTACCACTGGCATTTTTCACAGATCTAGAACAAAAAATTTCACAATTTGTATGGAAACACAAAAGACCCCGAATAGCCAAAGCAATCTTGAGAACGAAAGAAGGAACTGGAGGAATCAGGCTCCCTGACTTCAGACTATACTACAAAGCTACAGTCATCAAGACGGTATGGTACTGGCACAAAAACAGAAAGATAGATCAATGGAACAGGATAGAAAGCCCAGAGATAAACCCATGCACATATGGACACCTTATCTTTGATAAAGGTGGCAGTAATGTACAATGGAGAAAGGACAGCCTCTTCAATAAGTGGTGCTGGGAAAACTGGACAGGTACATGTAAAAGTATGAGATTAGATCACTCCCTAACACCATACACAAAAATAAGCTCAAAATGGATTAAAGACCTAAATGTAAGGCCAGAAACTATCAAACTCTTAGAGGAAAACATAGGCAGAACACTCTATGACATAAATCAAAGCAAGATCCTTTCTGACCCACCTCCTAGAGTAATGGAAATAAAAACAAAAATAAACAAATGGGACCTAATGAAACTTCAAAGCTTTTGCACAGCAAAGGAAACCATAAGCAAGACCAAAAGACAACCCTCAGAATGGGAGAAAATATTTGCAAATGAAGCAACCGACAAAGGATTAATCTCCAAAATTTACAAGCAGCTCATGCAGCTCAATAACAAGAAAACAAACAACCCAATCCAAAAATGGGCAGAAGACCTAAATAGACATTTCTCCAAAGAAGATATACAGACTGCCAACAAACACATGAAAGAATGCTCAACATCATTAATCATTAGAGAAATGCAAATCAAAACTACAATGAGATATCATCTCACACCAGTCAGAATGGCCATCATCAAAAAATCTAGAAACAATAAATGCTGGAGAGGGTGTGGAGAAAAGGGAACACTCTTGCACTGCTGGTGGGAATGTGAATTGGTTCAGCCACTATGGAGAACAGTATGGAGGTTCCTTAAAAAACTACAAATAGAACTACCATATGACCCAGCAATCCCACTACTGGGCATATACCCTGAGGAAACCAAAATTCAAAAAGAGTCATGTACCAAAATGTTCATTGCAGCTCTATTTACAATAGCCCGGAGATGGAAACAACCTAAGTGCCCGTCATCGGATGAATGGATAAAGAAGATGTGGCACATATATACAATGGAATATTACTCAGCCATAAAAAGAAACGAAATTGAGCTATTCGTAATGAGGTGGATAGACCTAGAGTCTGTCATACAGAGTGAAGTAAGTCAGAAAGAAAAAGACAAATACCGTATGCTAACACATATATATGGAATTTAAGAAAAAAATGTCATGAAGAACCTAGGGGTAAAGCAGGAATAAAGACGCAGACCTCTTAGAGAACGGACTTGAGGTTATGGGGAGGGGGAAGGGTGAGCTGTGACAGGGCGAGAGAGAGTCATGGGCATATACACACTAACAAACGCAGTAAGGTAGATAGCTAGTGGGAAGTAGCCGCATGGCACAGGTATATTGGCTCGGTGCTTTGTGACAGCCTGGAGGGGTGGGATGGGGAGGGTGGGAGGGAGGGAGACGCAACAGGGAAGACATATGGGAACATATGTTTATGTATGACTGATTCACTTTGTTATAAAGCAGAAACTAACACACCATTGTAAAGCAATTATACCCCAATAAAGATGTTAAAAAAAAAAAAAAATGTTTTGTCTATTTGAG
>NW_020838063.1:289116-325983 GCF_003676395.1 Aethalodelphis obliquidens
GATGTTAAAAAAAAAAAAAAAAAAGAATGTTTTGTCTATTTGAGATCTTTCATTTTTTCCATAGAAGTTTTAAAATTACTTGTTCTAGTTCTCTTAAAAGTTCCTTTCTTTGACAAGAATTGCATTGATTATGTATATTGCTTTGGGTTGTATGCTCATTTCAATAAATTAATTCTTCCAATCCATATGTTGAGTTATGTTCCTTCTATACCAAATTTGATGAGAGTTCTTTTTATCATGAATATAAGTTGAATCTTGTCAAAAGCTTTTTCTGCATTTACTGAACTAATCATATGGTTTTTGTTTTTCAATTTGTTAATGTGATATATCACACTGATTGATATGCAGATATTGAAAAATCTTTATATCCTTGAGATGAATTCCACTTGATAATGGTGTGTGATCCTTTTAATATGTTTTTGCATGTGGTTTGCTAATATCTTTTTGAGGATTCTTACATCTGTGTTCATCAGTGATACTGGCCTGTAATTTTCTTTTTAGTGTTGTCTTTGTCTGGTTTTTGTATCAGGGTGATGCTGGCCTTATAGATTGAGTTCAGAAGGGTTCCTTCCTCTGCAATTTTTTGGAATAATTTATGGAGATATGTTAACTCTTCTCTAAATGTTTGGTAGAATTCACCTGTTAGGCCGTATGGTTCTTGAGGGTTTTTTTGTTGAGAGTATTTTTATTACTGATTCAATTTCATTACTGGTAATTGTTCCATTCATATTTTCTATTTCTTTCAGGTTCAGTCTTAGGAGATTGCACATTTCTAGGAATTTGTCCTTTTCTTCTAAGTTGTCCATTTTTTTAGCATGTAATTGTTCATGGTAATCTCTTATGATCCTTTGTATTTCTCTGGTGTCAGTTGTAAATTCTTTCTCATTTCTGATTTTACTTATTTGGGCCTTCTTTTTTTGTTGTTGATGGGTCTGGCTAATGGTTTATGAGTTTTGTTTATCTTTTCCAAGAACCAGCTCTTATTTTCATTGATCTTTATTTTTTAGTCTCTATTTCTCTTATTTCTGCCCTGATATTTATGATTTCTTTCTTTCTATCAACTTTGGGTTTTGTTTGTTCTTCTTTTTGTAGCTCCTTTAGGTGTGAGGTTAGATTATTTATTCAAGGTTTTTCTTGTTTCCTGAGGTAGGCTTGTCATGCTACAAACGTCCCTCCTAGAACTGCTTTTGCTGTGTCTCATTGATTATGGATCATTGTGTTTTGTGTTTATTTGTCTCCTGGTATTTTTTGATTTCCTCTTTTATTTCTTCAGTGACCCATTGGTTGTTTAGTACCATATGTTTAGCCTCGTTTGTTTGTTGTTTTGCAGGTTTTTTTGGTAGTTGATTTCTAGTCTCACAGCTTTGTGGTTGGAAAAGATGCTTGATAAGTTTTAAATTTCGTCAATTTACTGATGCTTGTTTTGCAACCTAGTATGTGATCTACCCCTGAGAATGTTCCATGTGACCTTAAAAAATTGTGTATTGTGCTGCTTTTGTGTGGACTGTTTTATATAATATATATATCAAGTCCATTTGGTCTAATATGTCATTTAAGGCCAGTATTTCCTAATTGATTTTCTGTCTGAATGATCTGTCCACTGATGTTAGTGGGGTATTAAAGTCCCCTACTATTATTGCGTTACTGTTAATTTCTCCCTGTATGTCTGTTAATATTTGCTTTATGTATCTAGGTGCTCCTGTGTTGGGTACGTATATATTTACAATTGTTATATCTTCTTTGATCAATCTCTTGATCATTATGTAATGTCCTTCTTTGTCTTTATAACAGCCTTTATTTTTAAGTCTGTTTGTCTGATATATGTATTACTACCCCAGTGTTCTTTTGATTTCCATTTGCATGAAATATCTTTTTCCATCCCATCACTTTCAGTCTATGTTTTGTTTTTAGATCTGAATTGAGTCTCCTGTATATACAGGTCTTGTTTTTGTATCCATTCAGCCAGTCTATGTCTTTTAATTTGAGCTTTAAATCTATTTACATTTAAAGTAATTTAAAGTAATTATTGATATGCATGTTTCTATTGCCATTCTGTTAATTGTTTTGGCATTGTCTTTGTAGGTTTTTTGTCTTCCTTTCTTCTTTTATTCTCTTCTCTTGTGACTTGATAGCTGTTTTCAGTGTTATGTTTGGATTCCTTTTTCTTTTGTGTGTGTGTATTTTTTATAGTTTGTGGTTACCATATAGCAATTGATCTATATACACGATTGTTTTAAGTTGCTGATATCTTCATTTCAAATGCATTTTTACAACCCTGCATTTGTATTCCCCTCTCCTCATTATTACGGTTTTTGATATCATATTTTATATCTAATGTTTTCGTATATTCCTTAACTGCTTATTGTGGATGTAGATGATTTTACTACTTTTATCTTTTAACCTTCCTACTAGTTTTGTGTGTGGATGATTTTCTACCTTTACTGTATGTTTTTCTTTCCCATGAGCTTTTCTTTCATAATTTTCATGTTTCTAGTTGTAACCTTTTCTTTTTCTCTTAGAGAAGATTCTTTACCATTTAATGTAAAGCTGAACTCCTTTAGCTTTTGCTTGTCTGTAAAGCTTTTGATCTCTCCATCAAATCTGAATGAGAACCTTCCCAGGTACAGAATTCTTGGTCATAGGTTTTTACCCTTCATCACTTTAAATATATGGTGCTATTCCCTTCAGGCCTACAGAGTTTCTGCTGAAAAGTCAACTGAGAGGTTTTTGGGTGTTCCCTTGTATGCTATTTGTTACTTTTTCCTTGCTCCTTCTAATATCCTCTCTTTATCTTTAATTTTTGCCATTTTAATTACAATGTATCTTGGTATGTTCATCTTTGGGTTAATCTTATATGGGGCTCTGTGCTTCCTTGAATTGGATGTCTCTTTCCATTTTCAGGTTAAGGAAACTTTCAGACACTTTCTCTCTCTCTTCTCCATCTGGGACCTCAGACACTTTCTCTCTCTCTTCTCCATCTGGGACCCCTAGAATGCAAATATTGCCTGTTTGATATAGTCCCAGAGGTCTCTAAAACTGTCCTTATTTCATTTCATTCTTTTCTTTCTTTTTCTGTTCAGCATCATTAATTTCCACTACTCTGTCGTCCAGCTCGCTGACATGTTCCTCTGTATCATTTAGTCCACTATTGATTCCTTCTTTTCTATTTTCCTTTCAGTTATTGTATTTTTCATTCCTGGTTGTTCTTTATATTTTCATTCTCTTTGTTGAAACTTTTAACTTCTCACTCTATGCCTCCATTTTTTTCCCGAGTACTTTGATCATATTTTTGATCACTATCTTGAACTCTGTCAGGTAGATTGCCTGTTTCCACTTCACTTAGTTCTTCTTCTGGTGTTTTATTTTGTTCCTTCGTTTGGAACATGTTTCTCTGTCACCTCATTTTTCCTAAGTTGCTGTATTTATTTTTATGTATCTTGTAGGTTGATTATGTTCCCAGCCATAGAGAAGTGGCCTTTTGTAGAAGACGTCCTAATGCATCCCAGCAGCAAATTCCTCTCTCATAACCCTAGATATATGCTCTAGGGGCTCCTGCTATGTAGGATTTGTGGGTCTTTCTTTTGTGTTATGCTGATTATGTGGGCAGTCTGGTAAATTTGGTTGGCCACCAGTCTGGTTGGTTGCCATGTCTTACCTTACATGGAGGCTGCTGGCTGCTGGTTGGTGGGAGTGGGACACAGGGTGTCTTTGTGGAACCCTGGGGGGCTCTGGTGCAAGTGCTGGGTCACTAGTGGGAAGAGTCAAGGTTAGGAGACTCCAGGTATTTTGCCTGTTTGCTGGTGAGTGAAGCCAGGTCCTGGGTCTAGTGCTGGCCTACTTGCAGGCAGTGCCATGTCCTAGAGTCTGGCTACAAGGCCCGGGGGTCCAAGGGCTGTTATTGGATTGCTGGTGCTTGGGGCATGTTCCATGCACAGTTCATTATACAGTCTGGGGTCTCCTAAATCTTCTGTTGACCCACTTGTAGTTGGGGCCAGGGCCCAGATGGTTCCAGTGCAGAATCTGGCCTGCTAGTGGGTAGGCTGGGTCCAGTGGATACGTAGCTGCTGTTTTCTTATGGCTTCTGTCTGCCCTCTGGTGGGTTAGGCTGAGCCCAAGGCTAGAGCAGGTTTGCTAGTGTGGCATTGTCAGGGCCCAGCTCGTCCCAGAATGGGGCTGGCCTTCTGGTGAGCAGATCAGGTGCACAAATTGCAGGACTGTGGTTTTCTTGTTTGTAGTATCTGCCCCCTGATGGGTGCAGCTGGTCCAGATGCTATGGTAGGCCCCCTGGAGGACAAGGACAATTCCCTCCATGGAATTCTGGAAGATTTGGGGATTCTGGGGCTAGTTCCGGCCAACTGGTGAGTGGAGCTGGGTCCTGGGCCATCTGGTGGGAATGACCGTGTCCAAAGGCAGTTGTGGGCTCGAGGGGTCTTAAGGTTGCTTGTCTGCTGGTGGGTGGGTCTGTGTCCCTACCTGGTTAGTTGCTTGACTTGAGGCATCCCAGTACTGCCATCTATAGTCCATTGGCCTGGGGTGGGGTTGGACCCTGGGGCTAATTGGATACAGGGAGAATTCGACATTGGCACTTGCCAGCACCAGTGTCCACATGGTATAACAAAATCCCTATAATGGCTGCTTCCAGTGCCTATTTCCCCAGGGTGAGCTGCAGTTTTCTCACGCCTGTCTGGCAGACTCTGCAAGATCAGAAAATAGGTCTGGCCCAGGCTCCTATCAGATTACTGCTTCTTCCTGTGTCCCAGAGTGTGTGAGATTTTTGTGTGCACCCTTTAAAAGTGAAGTCTCTGTTTCACAGCCCTCTGACAGTAAGTCCCACTGGCCTTCAAAGTCAAATGCTCTTGGGCCCTTGTCTTATTAGTGCAGGACCCAAGGGCTTGAGAGCCCAATATTGTGCTCAGACCTCACACTAATTTAGGAGAACCTCTACAATTGTAATGATTCTCCTGTTTGTGGGTCGCCAGCCCAGGGGTATTTGGCTATATTGAGACTTGACTATATTGAGAACAGTCATTCTTGCCCAAATTGTTGTGATTCCATCTTTATTTCTTTAGTTGTAGAAAATCTTTTCTGTTACGTTCTAGGTTTTTTCATCAATTGTTTTTGCAAATAGTTGTGATTTTGGTGTGCCTCTAAGAGGAGATCAACTCAGGGTCTTTCTACTCTGCTTTCTCTGCCAGTCTTAACCTATTCCATGACTTTAAGTTTGATTTCTGGTGAATTGTCATTTTCTTTTTGTGTAACAGTATTACTGTGTTTTTTCATGGTGCTTGATGAGTCGTTTATCTACCAGTGTATGTGAAGTCAGAAAAGCATTTCTTCTTCAGGTAAAGCTTTTATTTTTTTTAATTTTTTATTTTATATTGGAATATAGTTGATTTAAAATATTGTGTTAGTTTCAGATATACAGCAATGTGATTTAGTTATACATATTCATATATCTATTCTTTTCAGATTATTTTCCCGTATACATTATTACAGAGTGTTGAGTATAGTTCCCTGTGCTATACAGTAGGACCTTCTTCATTATCTTTTATATATAGTAGTGTGTATATGTTAATCCCAGCCTCCTAATTTATCCCTCCCCACACCTTTTCCCTTTGGTAACCATAAGTTTGTTTACTAAGTCTGTGAGTCTGTTTGTGTTTTATAAATAAGTTCATTTGTATCATTTTTTAGATTATACAAGTAAGTGATATTATATGATATTTGTCTTTCTCTGACTTACTTCACTTAGTATGATAATCTCTACGTCCATCCTTGTTGATGCAAATGGCATTGTTTCATTCTTTTTATGGCTAAGTAATATTCCATTGAATATATGTACAACATCTTCTTTATTCACTCATCTGTCAATGGACATTTAGGTTGCTTTCACATCTTGCCTATTGTACATAGTGCTGCAGTGAACATTGTCATGCATGTATCTTTTCGAATTATGGTTTTCTCTGAATATATGTCGAGGAGAGGGATGCTGGATCATATTGGAGCTCTATTTTTAGTTTTTTAAGAACCTCCATACTGTTCTCCACAGTGGCCGCACCAATATACATTCCCACCAATAGTGTAGGAGGGTTCCCCTTTTCTCCACACCCTCTCCAGCATTTATTTTTTGTAGTCTTTTTGATGATGGCCATTCTGACCGGTGTGAGGTGATACCTCATTGTAGTATTGATTTGCATTTCTGTAATAATTAGCAGTGTTGAGCAACTTTTCATGTGCTTTTTGGCTATTGGTATGTCTTCTTTGTACAGTTGTCTATTTACAACTTCTGCCCATTTTTTATAGGGTTGTTAGTTTTTTTGATACTGAGCTGCATGAGCTGTTTGTATATTTTGGAGATTAATCCCTTGTTGGTTGCTTCATTTGCAAATATTTTCTCCCATTCTGTGGGTTGACTTTTCATTTTGTTTATGGTTTCCTTTGCTGTACAAAAGCTTTTAAGATTAATTAATGTGTAGACTGCTTTGGGTAGTATAGTCATCTTGGCAGTATTGATTCTTTCAATCCAAGAACATGGTATATTTTTTCATGTGAGTCATCTTCAATTTCTTTCATCAGTGTCTTATAGTTTTCTGAGTACAGATCTTTTACCTCCTTAGGTCAATTTATTCCTAGGTATTTTATTATTTTGGATCGGATGGTAAATGGTATTGTTTCCTTAATTTCTCTTTCGTTGTTAGTGTATAGGAATGCAAGTGATTTCTGTGTATTAATTTTGTATCCTGAAACTTTACTGAATTCATTGATGAGCTCTACTTGTTTTCTGGTAGCAGCTTTAGGATTTTCTATGTATAGTATCATGTCATCTACAAGCAGTGACAGTTATACTTCTTTCCAATTTGAATTCCTTTTATTTCTTTTTCTTCTCTGATTACCATGGCTAGGACTTCCAAAACTAATTTTGAATAAAAGTGGTGAGAGTGCACATCCTTGCTTTGTTCCTGATCTTAGTGGAAATGCTTTCAGTTTTTTACCATTGAGAATAATATTTGCTATGTGTTTGTCATATCTGGCCTTTTTTAAATTGCGTTATGTTCCCTCTATGCCCTCTTTCTCGAGAATTTTTATCATAAATGGGTGTTAAATTTTGTCAAAAGTTTTTTCTATATGTATTGATATGATCATATGATTTTATTCTTCAATTTTTGGATGTGGTGCATCACACTGATTGACCTGTGGATACTGAAGAATCCTTGCATCCCTGGAATAAATCTCCCTTGATCATGGTGTATGATCCTTTTAATGTATTGTTGGATTCGGTTTCCAACCATTTTGTTGAGGATTTTTGTGTTGATGTTCATCAGTAATATTTGCCTGTAATTATCTTTTCTTGTGGTATCTTTTTCTGGTTTTAGTGTCAGGCTGATGATGGACTCATAGAATGAGATTGGAAGTGTTCCTTTGTCTGCAATTTTTTTTGTGTGGTACATGGGCCTCTCACTGTTTTGGCCTCTCTCGTTGTGGAACACAGGCTCTGGACACACAGGCTCAGCAGCCATGGCTCACGGGCTTAGCCACTCCGCAGCATGAGGGATGTTCCCAGACCAGGTCACGAACCCGTGTCCCCTGCATTGGCAGGCGGACTCTCAACCATTGTGCCACCAGGGAAGCCCTGTCTGCAATTTTTAAAAAGAATTTCAGAAGGATGGGTGTTACCTCTTCTCTAAATGTTTGATAGAGTTCACCTGTGAAGCCATCTGGTCCTGGACTTGCGTTTGTTGAAATTATTTTAATAGTACTTTCAGTTACAGTATTTGTGATTGGTCCTTTCATGTTTTCTATTTCTTCCTGGTTCAGCCTTGGAAGATTGTACCTTTCTAAGAATTTGTCCATTTCTTGCAAGTTGTCCTTTTTTTGGTATATAGTTGCTTGTAGTAGTCTCTTATGATCCTTTTTATTTCTGTGATGTCAATTGTAACTTCTTTTTCATTTCTAATTTTATTGATTTGAGGCCCCTACTTTTTGTTCTTGATGAGTCTGACTAAAGGTTTATTTATTTTGTTTATTTTTTCAACTAATTGGCTTTTAGTTTCAATGTTCTTTTCTACTGTTTTCTTCATCTGCAATTCATTTATTTATACTCTGATTTTTATGATTTCTTTCCTTCTACTAACTTTGGGTTTTCTTTGTTCTTCCTTCTCTAGTTGCTCGAGGTGTAAGGTTAGGTTGTTTATTTGAGATTTTTCTTGTTTCCTGAGGTAACATTGTATTGCTATAAACTTCCCCCTTGGAGCTGCTTTTGCTGTGTTCCATAGGTTTTTGAATTGTCGTGTTTTCATTGTCATTTGTCTCTAGGTATTTTTTGATTTCCTGTTTGATTTCTTCACTTATGCATTGGTTGTTTAGTAACATATTGTTTAGCCACCACGTGTTTGTGTTTTTTACACTTTATTTTCTTCTAATTGACTTGTAAGCCCATAGCGTTGTAGTCAGAAAAGATGCTTGATATGATTTCAATTTTCTTAAATGTACCAAGGTGTGCTTTGTGGCCCAGCATGTGATCTATCCTGGAGAATGTTCGATGGGCACTTGAGAAGAATGTGTATTCTGTTGCTTTTGAATGCAGTGCTCTATAAATATCAATTAAGGCCATCTGGTCTAATGTGTCATTTAAGGCTTGCTTTCCCTTATTGATTTCTCATCTGGATGATCTATCCACTGATGTAAGTGAGGTGTTAAATTCCCCCACTATTATTGTGTTACTGTCAATTTCTCCTTTTATGGCTCTTAGCATTCCCCTTATATATTGAGGTGTTACTATGTTAGAGCATATATATCTACAATTGTTATATCTTCTTCTTGGATTGATCCCTTGATCATTATGTAGTGTCCTTCTTTGTCTCCTGTAACAGTCTTTATTTTAAAATCTATTTTGTCTGATATGAAATTTGCTACTCCAGCTTTCTTTTGATTTCCATTTGCATGAAATAACTTTTCCTATCCCCTCACTTTCAGTCTGTTTGTTTCCCTAGATCTGAAGTTGGTCTCTTGTAGAAAGCATATATACGGATATTGTTTTTGTATCCATTTAGCCAGTCTATGATTTTCAGTTGGAGCCTTTAATCCATTTACATTTAAGGTAATTATCAATCTGTATGTACTTATTGTCATTTTGTTAATTATTTTGGATTTTTAGTAGGTCTTTTTCTTTTCATCCTCTTTCATTCTTTTCTCTTGTGTTTTGATTATTATTTTTTAGTGTTGTGTTTGGATTTCTTTTTCTTTGTGTGTGTGTGTGTGTATCCATTGTAGATTTTTATTTGCATTCCACATAAAGTTTTGATAGAGCATATCATATATCTACAAGATTGTTTTATGTTGCTGGTCTCTAAATTTCAGATGCATTTTCAATATCCTGCATTTATACTCTTCTCTTCTCATGATTCCTGGTTTAGATATCATATTTAAGTATGGATGATGTCCTACCTTTATTGTATGTTTGCCTTTACTGTTGAGCTTTCTTATTTGTAATTTTCTTGTGTCTTGTTGTGGCCTTTTCTTTTACACCTAGAGAAGTTCCTTTAGCATTAGTTGTGAAGCTGGTTTGGTGGTGGTGAAGTCTCTTAGCTTTTGCTTGTCTGTGAAGCTTCTGATTTCTCCATCAAATCTGAATGAGAACCTTGCTGGATAGAGTATTCTTGGTTGTAGGTTTTTCCCTTTCATCACTTTAAGTACTTCATTATACTCTCTTCTGGCTTGCAGAATTTCTGCTGAAAAATCTGCTGATAACCTTATGGGGATTCCCTTGTATGTTACTTGTTGCTTTCCCCTTGTTGCTTTTAATATTTTCTCTGTCTTTAGTCTTTGTCAGTTTGATTAATATGTGTATTAATAATTAATTAATTAATAATTAATTAATATGTGCTCTTCCTTGGGTTTATTCTGTATGGGGCTCTCTGTGCTTCCTGGACTTGAGTGAGTGTTTCCTTTCCCCTGTTAGGAAAGTTTTAAGCTACACTCTGTTTAAATATTTTCTCAGGCCCTTTCTCTCTCTCTTCTCCTTCTGGGACCCCTATGATGTGAATGTTGGTGTGTTTAATATTGTCCCAGATGTCTCCGAGACTGTCCTCATTTCTTTTCATTCTTTTTTCTTTATTCTGTTTCGTGGTATTGATTTCCATCACTCTGTCTTCCAGCTCATTTTTTTTTCTGCTTCAGTTATTCTGCTGCTGATTCCTTCTAGTTTATTTTTCATTTCAGTTATTGTATTTTTCATCTGTTTGTTTGTTCTTTAAATCTTCTAGCGGTTTGTTAAACATTTCTTGTATCTTCTCAATCTGTGCCTCCTTTCTTTTTCCTAGATCTTGAATCATCTTTACTATTATTACTCTGAATTATTTTTCAGGTAGGTTGCCTGTCTCCACTTCACTTAGTTGTTCTGGGTTTTTATCTTCTTCCTTCTTCTGGACCATATTTCTCTGCCATCTCATTTTGTCTAAATTTCTGTGTTTGTGGTCTCCTTTCTGCAACCTGCAGGTTCATAGTTCCTCTTGCTTCTGTTGCCTACCCCCTGGTGGGTGAATTTGGTCCAGGGGCTTGTGCAGGCTTCCTGGTGAGAGGGACTTGTGTCTGCCCACTGTTGGGTAGAGCTGGGTCTTGTCCTTCTGTTGGGCAGGGCCATGTCAAGGGGTGTGTTTAGAGGTGGCTGTGATCTTAGTATTACTTTAGGTAGCCTGTCTACTGTTGGGTGGGGCTGTGTTCTCACCCTGCTGGTTGTTTGGTGTGAGGCATTCCAGAACTGGAGCCTGCTGGTTCTTAGGTCAGGCCAGATCTTGGTGCCTAAATGGTGACCTCTGGTAGAGCTCACTCCAATCAGTATTCCCTGGGCCTTCTGCCACCAGTGTCCTTGTCCTCACAGTGAGCTACAGCCAACCCCCATCTCCCCAGGAGACCCTCCAAGACCTGCTGGTAAGTCTAGCCCAGTCTTCTATGGAGTCACTGCTTTGTCCTGAGCCCCAGTGCACATGAAACCTTGTGTGTGCCCTCCAAGAGTGGAGTCTCTGTTTCTCCCAGTCCTGTGGAGCTCCTGCACTCAAGCCCACTGGCTTTCAAAACCAAATGCTCTGGGTGTTCCTCTTCCCAATGCTGGACCCTCAGGCTGGGGATCCTGTTGTGGGTCTCAGAACTCTCACTCCTGTGGGAGAACCTCTGCAATATAATTATTTTCTGTTCGTGGGTTGCCCCCTTGGCAGTTATGGTTTTGATTATATCACAAAAGTTCCCCTTATACCATCTCATTGTGACTTCTTCTTTGTCTTTGTATGTAAAATATCTTTTGCAGTAGGTTCCATCCTGTTTTGTCAATAGTTGTTCAGCAGCTAGTTGTGATTTTGGTGTTTTCATGATAGGAGGTGAGCTCAAGTCCTTCTACTCTACCATCTTGTTTGGAATCTGTTATAGGCCTCAGGGAAACAACATTCAGAATGGTCAACAAATTCAATTTGGCCCAAGGATAGAGCAAACCCATGATGTCTAGTAAAGTTTTTATAACTTGATTCTAAGCTGCCTCTTGCTATATTTCAGAATGGCACTTTCAACCATCCACCATCTCTGCCAGAGATTTCACCCAGTGCTTTCTCTCCAGGCCCTTGTGCCTCTGGGTTTACTGGTACATTATTGCTGCCAGTGTCACTGCTGTCTTCAGCATTGCTGCCTGGGCTGCCAAGATGAGAGGTGCCTCCAAAACATCTGGGTTCCTCTCAGTAACAAGCACCACTTCCTCAGGAGAGCATGTTGGGGTCATGGACCTGGGGTTACAGGCACCTCTGCTATGTCTAAGGGTTGTTGAGTTCTTGGGCTCTGCCACTGAGAGTGGGGGTCTAGTACCACAGGTGCCTCCATGGCTGGAGTGGTGGGATTGCAGGCCTCACTGCTGCTGATACCTGGTTTGCTGTGGCCACAGACAACACTGAAGCTGGGAAACCAGTGTCATGTGCATCACCTCCCCTGCTGCTACCAGGTTCTCTGAGGCTGCACGCTTAGCCACTGCAGATGGGGCACTGTGATCACAGGCACCTCCTCCACTGTTCCTCTGGTTTCACCTCCTGTATTTGTTCCAGTCCACACACCTTTAGATGAACAGATATATGGAACTGTTCAGTGTCCTGGTGTGTTGAGCAAAGGAACCTTTGTTGAGTTATGGATGTTTTACTGGTTATAGATTGAAGGGGATAGACAAAGAGATTGTCTCACATTACCACGATGCTGACATCAGCAATCCCAAAATATGTTTTATATTCCTTCTTTAATCCACTGATACTTTAAGAGTGTGTTGTTTAATCCCCACTTATTTGTGAATTCTCTGGTTGTCCTTCTTTAACTGTAATTGATTTCTAACTTTATTCAGTTCTTATCAGAGAACATACTTTGTATTATTTCAATCTTTTTAAATTTTAATGACTTGTTTTATGGCTAACATGTGTTCTGTCCTGGAGAATATCTATTTTGTGAATGATATGAATCATTTGAGAAGAATGTTGATTCTACTGTTTTAGACATAATGTTCTATGCGTCTGTTAGTGTTACTTGGTATATGATGTTTTTCAGGTCTTCTGTTTTCTTATTTATCTTCCATCTCATTGTTCTCTCCATTATAGAAAGTAGGATAGTGAAGTCTTGACTCTAACTGTGAAATTGTCTATTTCTCCCTTCAATTCCATCAATTTTTGCTACATATACTTTGGGCTTCATTGTTATGTGCTTATGTGATTATAATTTATATATTCTAGATGAATTTATTCTTTTAGGAATACATAATGTCCTTCATTGTCTCTTGTAACGATTTTTGACTTAATGCCTATTTTGTCTTTATTAGTACAGCTGCACCAGCTCTCTTTTGTTTACTCTTTGCATGGAATATCTTTTTTCTGTTCAGTCAAGTTTTTCACTTTGAATCAAAAGTGAGTCTCTTGGGGGAGGAGCTTCAAGATGGCAGAAGAGTAAGATGTGGAGATCACCTTCATATCCACAAATACATCAGAAACACATCTACATGTGGAACAACTCCTACAGAACACCTGTGGCAGGCCACCACTGCCAGGGTCCCGTGATCCTGGGACAACTTCCACTGGAGAAAACACAGCGTGCCTCAGGCTGTTGCAATGTCACACTGGCCTCTGCCACCGCAGGCTAGCCCCACACTCTGTACCCCTCCCTTCTCCCAGCCTGAGTGAGCCAGTGCCCCCGAATCAGCTACTCCTTTACCCCAATTCTGTCTGAGCAAAGAACAGATGCCCTCAGGTGACCTACACGCAGAGGTGGGTCCAAATCCAAAGCTGAACCCTGGGAACTGTGAGAACAAAGAAGAGAAATGGAAATTGTTCCCAGCAACCGCAGGCGCACAGGATTAACTTTCCGCAATCAACTTGATGTACCCTGCATCTGTGGAATACCTGAATAGAGAATGAATCATCCTTAATTGAGGAGGTAGACTTTGGGAGCAAAGATACATATATTTTTTCCCTTCTCTTTTTGTGAGTATGTATGTGTATGCTTCTGTGTGTGATTTTGTCTTTATAGCACTTGTCCTAGGTTTCTGCCTGTCCATTTTTGTTTGTTTTGTTTTTAATTTTTAAAAATCGTAATATTTTTTATTTTAATTATTTTATTTTACTTTATTTTATTTTATATTATCTTCTTTATTTCTTTTTTTTCCTCCCTTTTATTCTGAGCCATGTGGACAAAAGGCTCTTGGTGCTCCAGCCAGGTGTCAGAGCTGTGCCCCTAAGGTGGGAGACCCAAGTTCAGGACACTGGTCCAGAACAGACCTCCCAGTGCAAAGTAATATAAAATGGTGAAAATATCCCAGAGATCTCCATCTCAATGCCAAGACCCAGCTTCATTCAACGACCAGCAAGCTACAGTGCTGGACAACCTATGCCAAACAACTAGCAAGACAAGAACACAAACCCATCAATTAGCAGAGAGACTGCCTAAAACCATAATAAGGTCAAAGACACCCCAAAACACACCACCAGACGTGGACCTGTCCACCAGAAAGGCAACATCCAGCCACATCCACCAGAATACAGGCACTACTCTGCTCCACCAGGAAGCCTACACAACCCACTGAACCAACTTTGCCACTGGGGACAGACACCAAAAAGAATGGGAGATACAAACCTGCAGCCTGTGAAAAGGAAACGACAAACACAGTTATTTAAGCAAAATGAGAAGACAGAAAAACACACAGCAGATGAAGGAGCAAGGGAAAAACCCACCAGACCTAACAAATGAAGAGGAAATACACAGTCTACCTGAGAAAGAATTCAGAATAATGATAGTAAAGATGCTCCAAAATCTTGGAAATAGAATAGAGAAAATACAAGAAATGTTCAACAAGGACCTAGAAGAACTAAAGAGCAAACAAACAGTGATAAACAACACAATAAATGAAATTAAAAATTCTCTAGATCAATAGAAAAATAACTGAGGCAGAAGACTGAATATGTGACCTAGAAGATAAAATAGTGGAAATAACTACTGCAGAGCAGAATAAAGAAAAAAAAACGAAAAGAATGGAGGACAGTCTCAGAGAATTCTGGGAAAAGATTAATGAACCAACACTCGAATTACAGGGGTCCCAGAAGAAAAAGAGAAAAAGAAAGGGACTGAGAAGATATTTGAAGAGATTATAGTTGAAAACTTGCCTAAATGGGAAAGGAAATAATTAATCAGGTCCAGGAAGCACAGAGAGTCCCATAAAGGATAAATCCAAGGAGAAACATGGCAAGACACATATTATTCAAACTATAAAAAGTTAAACACAAAGAAAAAATATTAAAAGCAGCAAGGGAAAAGCAACAATTAACACACAAGGGAATCCCCATAAGTGTAACAGCTGAACTTTCAGCAGAAACTCTGCAGGCCAGAAGGGAGTAGCAAGACATATTTAAAGTGATGAAGGAGAAAAACCTACAACCAAGATTACTCTACCCAGCAAGGACCTCTTTCAGATTTGATGGAGAATTTAAAACCTTTACAGACAAGCAAAAGCTAAGAGAATTCAGCACCACCAAACCAGCTTTACAACAAATGGTAAAGGAATTTCTCTAGGCAGGAAACACAAGAGAAGGAAAAGACCTACGATAACAAACCCAAAACAATTAAGAAAATGGTAATAGGAACATACATATTGATAATTACCATAAATGTAAAAGGATTAATTGCTCCTAACAAAAGACATAGACTGGCTGAATGGATACAAAAACAAGACCTGTATATACTCTGTCTAGAGCAGACCCACTTCAGACCTAGGGACACATACAGACTGGAAGTGAGGAGATGGAAAAAGATATTCCATGCAAATGGAAACCAAAAGAAAGCTGGAGTAGCACTTCTCATGTCAGACAAAACAGACTTAAAAATAAGGACTGTTAGAAGAGACAAAGAAGGACACTACATAATGATCAATGGATCGATTCAAGTAGAAGATATAACAATTGTAAATATTTATGCACCCAACATAGGAGCACCAAAATACATAAGGCAAATGCGAACAGCCATAAAAGGGGAAATCGACAGTAACATGATCATATTAAGGGACGTTAACACCGCACTTTCACCAATGGACAGATCATCCAAAATGAAAATAAATAAGGAAACACAAGCTTTAAATGATACATTAAACAAGATGGAGATAATTGATATTTATCGGACATTCCATCCAAAATTAACAGAATACACATTCTTCTCAAGTGCTCATGGGACATTCTCCAGGATATATCATATCTTGGGTCATAAATCAAGCCTTGGTAAATTTAAGAAAATTGAAATCTTATCAAGTATCTTTCCGACCACAATGCTATGGGACTAGATATCGATTACAGGAAAAATATCTGTAAAGAATACAAAAACATGGAGGCTAAACAATATACTACTTAATAACCAAGAGATCACTGAAGAAATGAAAGAGGAAATCAAAAAGTACCTGGTAACAAATGACAATGTAAACATGATGACCCAAAACCTATGGGATGCAGCAAAATCATTTCTTAGAGGGAAGTTTATAGCAATACAGTCCTAACTTAAGAAACAAGAAACACCTCAAATAAACAACCTAACCTTACACCTAAAGCAATTAGAGAAATAAGAACATAAAATACCCAAAGTTAGGAAAGATATCATAAAGATCAGATCAGGAATAAATGAAAAAGAAATGAAGGAAACGATAGCAAAGAACAATAAAACTAAAAGCTGGTTCTTTGAGAAGGTAAGCAAGATTGATAAACCATTAGCCAGACTCATCAAGAAAAAAAGGGAGAAGACTCAAGTCAATAGAATTAGAAATGAAAAAGGAGAAGTAACAACTGACACTGAAGAAGTACAAAGGATCGTGAGAGATTACTACAAGAAACTCTACGCCAATAAAATGGACAACCTGGAAGAAATGAACAAATGCTTAGAAATGCACAACCTGCTAAAACTGAACCAGGAAGAAATAGAAAATATAAACAGACCAATCACAACCACTGAAATTGAAATTGTGATTAAAAATCTTCCAACAAACAAAAGCCCAGTACCAGGTGACTTCACAGGCGACTTCTAGCAAACATTTAGGGAAGAGCTAATATCTATCCTTCTCAAACTCTTCCAAAATATAGCAGAGGGAGGAACACTCCCAAACTCATTCTACGAGGCCATCATCACCCTGATACAAAAACCAGACAAAGATGTCACAAAGAAAGAAAACTACAGGCCAATATCACTGATGAACATAGATGTAAAAAGTCCTCAACAAAATACTAGCAAACAGAATCAAACAGCACAATAAAAGGATCATACACCATGATCAAGTGGGGTTTACCTCAGGAATGCAAGGATTCTTCAATATACACAAATCAATCAATGTGATACACCATATTAACAAATTGAAGAACAAAAACCATATGATCTTGTCAATAGATGCAGAGAAAGCTTTCAACAAAATTCAACACTGATTTATGATTAAAACCCTCCAGAAAGTAGGCATAGAGGGAACTTTCCTCAACATAATAAAGGCCATATATGACAAACCCACAGCCAACATCATCCTCAATGGTGAAAAACGGAAAGAATTTTAACTAAAATCAGGAACAAGACAAGGTTGTCCACTCTCACCACTATTAATAAACATAGTTTTTGAAGTTTTAGCCACAACAATCAGAGAAGAAAAGGAAATAAAAGGAATCCAAATCAAAAAGGAAGTAGTAAAGCTGTCATTGTTTGCAGATGACATTATAGTATACATAGAGAATCCTAAGGATGCTACCAGAAAACTACAAGAGCTAATCAATTAATTTGGTAAAGTAGCATGGTACAAAATTAATGCACAGAAATCTCTAGCATTCCTATACACTAATGATAAAAAAATCTGAGAGTGAAATTAAGGAAACATTCCCATTTACCATTGCAACAAAAGGAATAAAATACCAGGAATAAACCTACCTAAGGAGACAAAAGACCTGTATGCAGAAAATTATGACACAGATAAAAGAAATAAAAGATGATACAAACAGATGGAGAGATATACCATGTTCTTGGATTGGAAGAATCAATATTGTGAAAATGACTCTACTACCCAAAGCAATCTACAGATTCAATGCAATCGCTATCAAAGTACCACTGGCATTTTTTCACAAAACTAGGAGAGAAAATTTCACAATTTATATGGAAACACAAAAGAGCCCGAATAGCCAAATTAGTCTTGAGAAAGTAAAATGGAGCTGGAGGAATCAGGCTCCCTGACAAGCTACAGTAATCAAGGCAGTATGGTACTGGCAGAAAAACAGAAATATAGATCAATGGAACAGGATAGAAAGCCCAGTGATAAAGCCACCAACATATGGTCACCTTATCTTTGATAAAGGAGGCAAGAATATACAGTGGAGAAAAGACATCCTCTTCAATAAGTGGCGCTGGGATAACTGGACAGGTACATGTAAAAGTGTGAAATTAGAACACTCCCTAACGCCATACAAAAAGTAATCTCAAAATGGATTAAAGACCTAAATGTAAGGCCAGACACTGTCAAACTCTTAGAGGAAAACATAGGCAGGACACTCTATGACATAAATCACAGCAAAACCCACCTCCTAGAGAAATGGAAATAAAAACAAAAATAAACAAATGGGACCTAATGAAACTTCAAACCTTTTGCACAGCAAAGGAAACCATAAACCATAATGGGAGAAAATATTTGCAAATGAAGCAAATAACAAAGGATTAATCTCCAAAATTTACAAGCAGCTCATGCAGCTCAATATCAAAAAATCAAGTAACCCAATCCATAAATGCGCAGAAGACCTAAATAGACATTTCTCCAAAGAAGATGTACAGATTGCCAACAAACACATGAAAGAATGCTCAACATCATTAATCATTAGAGAAATGCAAATCAAAACTACAATGAGATGTCATCTCACACCAGTCAGAATGGCCATCATCAAAATATCTACAAACAATGAATGCTGGAGAGGGTGTAGAGAAAAGGGTACCCTCTTGCAATATTGGTGGGAAAGTAAATTGTTACAGCCACTACGGAAAACAGTATGGAGGTTCCTTTAAAAAGCTCAATATAGAAGTAGCATACGACCCAGAATTCCCACTACTGGGCATATACCCTGAGAAAACCATAATCCAAAAAGAGTCATGTACCAAAATGTTCATTGTAGCTCTAGTTACAATAACCAGGCCATGGACACAACATAAATGTCCATCAACAGATGAATGGCTAAAGAAGCTGTGGCACATATGTACAATGAAATATTACTCAGCCACAAAAGGAAATGAAATTGAGTTATTTCTGGTGAGGTGGATGGACCTAGAGTCTGTCGTACAGAGTGAAGTAAGTCAGAAAGAGAAAAACAAATATCATATTCTAACATATATATATGGAATCTAAAAAACAAAATGGTCATGAAGTACCTACGGGCAAAACAGGAATAAAGACACAGGCCTACTAGAGAATTGGCTTGTGGATATGGGGAGGGGGAATTGTAAGCTGTGACAAAGTGAGAGAGTGGCATGGACATATATACACTACCAAACGTAAAATAGATAGCTAGTGGGTAGCAACTGCATAGACCAGGGAGATCAGCTCAGTGCTTTTTGACCACCTAGAGCGGTGGGATAGGGAGGGTGGGAGGGAGGGAGATGCAAGAGGGCAGAGTTATGGGAACATATGTATATGTGTAACTGATTCACTTTGTTATAAAACAGAAGCTTACACACCATTGTAAAGAAATTATACTCCAATAAATATGCTAAAAAAAAGTGAGTCTATTGAAGAGAGTAGGTAGTCAAATGTTTTTATACCTTTTGCCAACTTTTGCATTGTAATTAGACAGTTTACTCCATTTATATTTAAAATAATTACTGGTAGGAGGACTTCTGCTACTTAGCTGTTCTTTTCTTTGTATCTTACACCTTTATTTGTTCCTTCATTTCTCCATTACTATTTTGTTATGTCTTAAATTGAGTTTTATGTGTATCATTTTGATTTTCCTCTTCTTTCTTTTCTGTATATATTTTAGTTATTCTCTTATTGTTATCCTTGGAAGTTACAATTCACATCTTAAATTCATAACAATCTAGTTTTAATTCATGCCAACTTTGCTTTAATAGTGTACAAAATCTCTGCTTATATAGAGCTCCATTCTCCTCTTTATGTTATTGTCACAAATTACATTCTCTACATTGTATACCCATTAACAAAGACATAGTTATTTAAGGGGAAAAAAATCAGAATTATGAACCAAGACCACCATAATGTTGTCTTTTATTTTTATTTAATTAGTTGCCTTTACTGGTATTCTTTATTTTTTGTTTGGATTAGAATTACTGTATAGTGTCTTTTAATTTCAGCCTGAAGTTTACTTTACAGCTTTTCTTATAGTTCAAGACTACTAATGATGATCTCCTTCAGCTCTACTTTATCAAGAAATATCTTAATTTCTCCTTCATTTTAGAAAGATCTGCCAGATACATACTTCTCGGTTGACAGGTATTTTTCTTTTAGCACTTTAAATACACTCTCTTACTGCCTTCTGTCCTCCATGGTTTATAATGAGAAATCAGCTGTTAATATTATTGAGGCTGGATCCCTTGTATGTGGTGAGTAGCTTCTGTTTTGTTGCTTACCCGATACTTTCTCAGTGTGGATCCCTTTGAATTCATCCTTCTTATTGTTTATTGAGCTTTATAGATGCACAGATTCATATCTTTCATCAAATTTAGGATTTTTGGGGGGGCGTTATGTCTTTGAATATTTTTCCTACCACTTTCTTTATCTTTTTTCCTTCTGGGACTGTCGTTGTGTGTTTGTTGGTATGCTCATGGTCTCCCACAGGTCCCTTATGCTCCCCACTTTTCATTATTGCTTTTCTTTCTGCCCCTTAGAGTGGGTAATTTCAGTGAACCTATCTTTGAGTTAAGTAATGCTTCTGACTGCTCATATCTGTTGTTGAGTACCTCCAGTGAATTTTTCATTTCACTTATTGTACTTTTCATCTCCAGAAACTCTATCTGGTTCTTTTTTTAAAATAATTTCTCTCTCTGTATTAATACTCATTATCTCATGAGATTTCATTTACCTCTTTTCCTTTAGTTCTTTTAGCATATTTAAGACAATTAATTTAAAGTCTTAACCTAGTAAGACCAATGTCTGTGCTTCCTCATAGACAGTTTATATTTGCTTCTTTTTTCCTGTGAATGGGCCATACTTTCTTGCTTTCTTCCATGCATCATTTTTTGTTGAAAACTGGACAGTTGAATAATATAATGTGATAATTCCAGAAAACAGATTCTTCCTCCTCTTTAGAGTTTTTTGTTGCTACTAGTTGTGGGTTGTAGATTTCTGATTATTGGCTTTTGAAAATTATTTTTGTCTAGACTGTATTCATTGTCATCAGTCATGACTGAATTCTCTTTCCATTAGCTTAGTTGTCAACTAGTGACTTGCAGAGATTTCTTTAAATGCCAAAAATAAAAATAGTCTCTTGTCTGTGCAGATTGACTCTGTATTGGTGTATACCTTCAGTGCTTAACCAGATCATTTATAACTCTTCCTTAACCATCACTTCCTGCTTGAGCAGAACCTAGAAGTCAGCAGCAGATGAAAGCTTAAGGTCTTTTTTTTTTTTTTTTTTAAAGCTTAAGGTCTTGTCAGATATTTTCTGAACATATGTCCAGCCCTGGTCATGTACCTGGCTGTCTACTTTCCCTTGTATATACGGGAGCTTTTCAGTGCCCTTATTTTCCCATGTATCTCCTTGCCAAGCCTCTTCCTAGGCTTTTCAGTCTGTCTGCTGTTTGCCCCATATATTATCCCTTCCCTCAGGTGGCTGTGGATGGTATATTTGCCTTTAAATTTTTTGACAATGCCAGGAAGGCCACTCTAGCCCTGAAAAAGTTCTGAAGTGGACAAAAAAAGCCCCTGAACTCATCCAGGGAGGTCAATATATACAACCACAATAATTTAATAACGAGGTCTGTGTTGTCCCCTCTGGTACCAGAAAGCCACACTGTTAATGTGAACTGCCATTCCCAAAGTTTCTGGTAAGCTGGAGAGTGAGACTGGAAGGCAGGTAAATCAAAATGTTATAATACTCTTTTACCAAAATTTAGCAGGTTTTTCTTTGATTAAGTCTTCCCCTGATTGTTGTAAGCTTTTGCTTAGATTTTGAAGTTTAAAATAAGTTGATTGTTGCCTGCTTAATCATTGCTTTAGTGAGGGGACAGAGTTTTGGAGATCCCTACTTCATCCTTTTCAGTAATATCACCAATGATAGATATTTTTTTGTTACTAAAAAGCAACAAAATACCTATTAAGGGAATGATGTAGGAGAAATGTTTTTCCCTGCTTCTCCCACTAAGTAAAACTAAAACCCCCGGGTATTATAAAGCAAACATTAAGCTACTACAAAAGGTGGAAAGAAGATGGCAGACCAACTGTGGTCCACAGAACTAAAGGAAAACACAATGGTGAGTTCCATGGTTTTTGGGTTTTTTGTTGTGTTTTGTTCGTTTGCTTTATATATTCTAGACTTGAAGCTGAAGAAGTTGGCAACCAAGAAACATCAAAGAGACAGAAGAAATAGACATATGTGAATCCTGCTCTCTTTAGCCAAAGGACCAAAAAAGGAGCAGTCTACCAAAACAAAACTTTTAGATAATAACTGTTCTCCTCCAGTCAAACACTATGAAAGCAGACTGTGGCCCTACCTATCTAGCAAAGACCAAGTAAAGAGCCTAGATTTCTACCCTCATCAAGCTGTAACAAAGCATCCAAGTGCCCTTATATCCTCTCCCCAGAGTGGTGTCAGAGAAGGTCAAGTGAGGAGCTGGGATTTTTATCACCACCAGATACTCTCCTCCTGCTAGTGTCAATAGAGATCATGTGGGGAACCTGGACTTCCACCTCTACTCATTGATGATAAGTTACCTTTCCCTCTCCCCAGTTTGATGGTATTGAAGGGGGCCTAGTGGAGAGTCATGAATTTAACTACCACCCAGCATTAATGAGGCCAAACCCTATAGCATCATTAGAATTTACATGGGGAGAAGTAATGAAGTACGTCTGCCCACTCCAGCTGGGGTACTTTCAGCATAACACTAGTGAGGTGCTTGAATCCCCACATCCATGCAGCAATACTGTGGGGGCCCTCCCCAACTTGAGTGTCAGTGGAAGCTATGTGGGGAACCTTAAACTCTGTTTCCTCCTGGCACTAATAAGAAGCACCCACATTTCCTCTGCCAGTACAGTGTCATAGTCAGCTTGCTAAAATAGAAGGTTTAAATAAGCACCAGAGTCTCATAACAATATTACCAAAATTTCTTAAGTTTCAGTTGAAAATTACTCATCATACCAAGAATAAGTATCAACTTAAATTAAAAAAGCATTCAGTAGACATCAACAGAAAGATAACAGTGATGTTAGAATTGTCTGACAAAGATTTTAGATAGCCATCATTAAAATTCTTCAACAAACATTTACAAATGAAGAAACTCAGAAAATAAATTGAAAACATATAGAACCAATTGGAAATTATACAACTGAAAAATAAAATAATAGGAATTAAAAAAAAATACTGAATGGATAAGCTCAAAAGCCCAAGGAATCTAATAAAAATTTTGTAAAAATCCTTTTAGAACTAATAGGTGAGTTCATGATTACAGGATACAAGGTGAATGTACAAAAATCAATTGTGTTTGCATGTATTAGTAATGAAAAAAGGGACACAGAAACAAAATTGTGTATACTGTTTATAAACATTTCCATAAATATAATGCTTGAGATCCTGACTAGCCAGAAAACAATCTTAAATTAAAAGAACAAAGTTGAAGGACTCACACTTTCTGATTTCAAATCTTACTACAACTCAACAGTAATCAAAATAGTGTACTAGCATATGGACAGACATATAGACCAATGGAATAGTATAGCGAGCCTAAAAATAATCCCACACATATATAGTCAATAGATATTCAATGAGAGTTGGAAGACCATTCAATGGAGAAAGGACAGTTCTTTCAAAAAATGGTACTGGAAAAACTGGATATCCACAGCAAAAGAATGAAGTTGGACCCTTACCTTACACCAAATACAAAAATTAACTAAAAATTGATTAAAAACCTAAATGTAGGATCTAGACTATAAAATTTGTAAACATAGAGAAAATCTTCATAACATTAGATTTGGCAGTGGTTTCTTGGATATGACACCAAGAGTGGACCAAAAGGAAAAACTAGGCAAAATGGACTTGATCACAATTAAAAACTTTTGTGCATGAAAGGGTACTATCAGGACTTCCCTGGCAGTCCAGTGGTTAAGACTCCTTGCTTCCACTGCAGGGGACACAGGTTCGATCCCTGGTCAGGGAACTAAGATCCCACATGGTGTGCCCCCCCCTCAAAAAATGGTACTATCAAGAGAGTGAAAAGTCATACTAGAAAATGGGAAAATATTTTCAAGTCACATATATGGTATGAGATTAATATCCAGAGTATATAATGAACTTCTAAAAGCTTGACAACAAAAAAACAAATAATCCTACTCAAAAATGTGCAAAGGATTTAAATAAATGCTTCTCCAAAGAAGGTATACAGATGGCCAATAAGAACAAGAAGGACAATAAGCCTTCAACATCACTGATCATAAGAGAAATGCAAATCAGACAACAGTGAGATACTACTTCACACCCATTAGGATTGTTACTATCAAAAAATGGTAAAAAAGATAAATTAGTAGGGATTTAGAGAAGTTGGAACCCTTGTGCATTGCTGGTGGGAATGTAAAATGATGTACTCACTGTTGAGAATAATTTGGCAGTCCTTAAAAAATTAAATATAGAATTACCATATGGTACAGCAATCATACTTCTAGATTTATATCTAAAATAATTCAGTATCTCTAAGAACTTTCACATACCCACATTAATCACAGCATTATTCACAATAGCCAAGAGTTAAGTTAGAAGTGACCCAAATGTCCATTGACACAGAAATGGATAAAGGATATATGGTATAGACAACAAAATGGAATATTATGCAGCCTTAAAAAATAAGGGCTTTCTGTCATGTGCTACAACATTGAAGAACCTTGAGGATATTATACTAAGTGAAATCAGTCAGTCATGAAAGGCCAACTGTTGTATTATTCCACTCCTATGAAGTATCTAAAGTAGTCAAAATCAGAAAAACAGGAAGTAGAGGGGTGGTTGCCAAGGTCTGGGTGCAGGTGAGGAGGGAATTTATGTTTAGTAAGTGTACAGTTTCAGTGTTGCAAAATAGAGTTCTAGAGTTCTGTTGCACAATAATGTAATGATACACTACTGAACTTTACACTTAAAAATGGTTGAGATGGTAATTTTAATGTTATGTCTTTTTTACCACAATAAAAAAAAATGTGACCAGGAAACATTTCATCTAACCAATCTAATTTAAAAAAAAGAAATACTTAAGTGACAATCTAACAAAATATATATAGGTCTTGTGTGCTGAAAACTATAAAACACTGCTGAAAGAAATAAAAGACTAAATAAATGGGAAGACATAAGATAGTCATGGATTGGAAAACTTAATATAGTAAAGATGTCCATTCTCCTCAAATTGTTATATAGATATAATGCATTTCCTATCAAAATTCCAGAAATATTTTTGGAGATATTGTCAATATTCTGAAATGTATATAGAAAGGCAAAGGAACCAGAATCATTAAAACAGTTTGAAAAAGAAGTATAAACCAATACGTTTCATGAAGGTAGATGTGAAAGTCCTCAACAAAATATTATTAAATCAAATCCAAAAATTTATAAAAAGAATTATTGGTATCCTTTATATATTTTGGATATTAGTCCTTTGTGTGAAATGACCATTTTTCTACTACGCTCTTTCTTGACCATTGGCACCCTTTATATATTTTGGATATTAATCCTTTGCAGTTACATGTGTTACAAATTAAAAAAATGTTAATGCTGGGTAAAACTACCAGATGCTGGGGAAGATGAAAATGGCTGATTAACTCTCCCCCATGAGCATTCAAGCCCTGAATAATGATTACCTGGGCTCACTCAATAGCCATAGTCTTGGAGCAGACTTTTCTTTATGAAAAATTAGTATTGGAATGAGGTGCCATTTCTACTGTAAAGCCAAGAACAGTCCCTTGGAGGATACTGCTTCATTGTAGAGAAGGATTTAAAAGACTCCCTAAGTGATGAAAATTTAAGGCAAACAGGCCATCCTTGCCAGTGAAAGTTTGTGTGTAGGCATAGGTGTAGGTATGTAAAATGTGTGTTGCTTATCAACATTTGTCTTTTCCCTTTATGTGCAATGAGGAGATCCCTTGTTGGGATGTGCTGAGGTGGTCCGATGCATGGGGAGTGAACCAGGCTCCATGGTGAAGATTTATTCCAGCACCTCAGGAGGCTGGGGCTGGGTTCTTCTCCAATGTGGCCCACCTGGCACTGTGCTAAGCATTAGGCAGAAAGGGTTGAGTATGGGACTGTGATCTAAAAGAGAAGCGTCCTCAGAGCTCCGGGATGCTTCAGGGGTGATTCAAAGAAAAGAGCTGAGTTAATAGGAGTATCATAGCAACCATGAACAAATTTCCTGCAATCAGAGTGTGCAGGACCACCTGTAACCTCATGTGGCAGAGACCCAAGCCACGGTGTTAGTGGACTGGTGTGCTTCCTGGTTTTCTCTCTCTTCCTGGCTTCTTGCAGCAGGACCAGTCTTCTTTGAACTAAGTTCCTAGTGTTCCTGCCCAAGTAGGGTGGTTGGAGGAGGTTTTGGGAAATAAGGGGAACTCCTGTCCCTGCGGGCAGGTGGGTGCTAAAACAATAAACTGAATAAATAAAAGTGAAAAGAAAAGAATTATACACCATAACAACAGGGGATTTATTCCAGGTATGCAAGGGTGGTACAACATTTGAAAATCAATTAATGTAATCCATCACAGAAACATGCTAAAAAGAAAAGTCATAATGTCAACAGTTGCAGAAAGAGCATTTGACAATATCCAACATTCTCTCAGTAAACTAGGAATAGAAGGGAACTTCCTCAACTTGATAAAGAATATCTTCAAATATCCTACATATAATGTCATAACTAATGGTGAGCAACTCAAAGCCTAAGATTAGGAACAAAGCAGGGATGTCCCCTGTCACCACTCCTTCTCAACATCATACTGGAAGTCCTAGCTAATGTAATAGACAAGAAAAGGAAATAAAAGGTATACAGATTGGGAAGGAAGATATAAAACTGTCTTTGTTTACAGATGACATGATTATATGTAGAAAACATGGAAGACTGGACAGAAAATCTCCTGGGAGTAATAAGCAATTATATCAAGGTTGCAGGATACAAGGTTAATATACAGAAGTCAATCGATTCACTATATACCAATAATGAACAAGTAGAATTTGAAATTAATACCCAATTTAATTTAATTTAATTATAAATTAAATTATAGTTTAATTATAATTCAAATATAAAAAATAAATTTTAAAATAATACCACTTTATATTAGCACTTGAAAAAATCACATATATAGGTATAAATTTAATAAAACATGTACAAGATATACATGAGGAAATCTACAAAATTCTGATGAAGGAACTCAAAGATTAAATAAATAGAGAGATAGCCCTTCTTCATGGATTGGAAGACTAAATATTTAGTTCTTCCCAACTTGATCTATAGATTCAGTGCAAATTCAGTCAAAATCCCAGCAAGTTATTTTATAAATATCAATAAAATGATTATGAAGTTTATAGAGAGAGGCAAAAGACCCATACTAACCAACACAATATTGAATGATAAGAAAAATGGAGGGCTGACACTACTGAACTTCAACTATAAACCTATAAACTTTTTTTTACTATAAACCTACAGTAACCAAGACAGTGTGCTATTGGCAAAATAATATACAAATAGATCAACGGAACAGAATAGAGAGCCCAGAAATAGACCCAGATAAATTTAATCAACTGATATTTGACAAAGTAGCAAATACAATACAGTGGAGCAAAGATAAACTTTTGAACAACTGCTGGAACAACCGGACATCCACATACAAACTTAAAAAAAAAAAAGGAATCTAGACACGGACTTTATCACCTTCACAAAAATTACCTAAAACTTGATCACAGATGTCTACATGTAAAATGAAAACCTATAAAACTCCTAGAGGATAACACAAAAGAAAACCTAGATGACATTGGGTATGGCAATGAAATTTTTTTGGTACTTTTATTTTTATTTTTAATTTTTTAAACATTTTTATTGGAGTATAATTGCTTTACAATGGTGTGTTACTTTCTGCTTTATAAAAAAGTGAATCAGCTATACATATACATATATACCCATATCTCCTCCATCTTGCATCTCCCTCCCACCCTCCCTATCCCACTCCTCTAGGTGGTCACAGAGCACCGAGCTGATCTCCCTGTACTATGCAGCTGCTTCCCAATAGCTGTCTATTTCACATTTGTAAGTATATATAAGTCCATGCCACTCTCTCACTTCATCCCAGCTGGTCCTTCCCCCGTCATGTCCTCAAGTCCATTATCTACGTCTGTATCTTTATTCCTGTCCTGCCCCTAGGTTCTAAAGACCTTTTTCTTTTCTTTTCTTTTTTTTACATTCCATATATAAATGTGTTAGCATATGGTATTTGTTTTACTCTTCCGGAATTAATTCACTCTTTATGACAGACTCTAGGTCCATCCACCTTTACAAATAACTCAATTTCATTTCTTTTTATGGCTGACTAATATTCCATTGTACATATGTGCAACATCTTCTTTATCCATTTATCTGTCGATGGACACTTAAGTTGTTTCCATAACCTGGCTGTTGTAAATAGAGCTGAAATGAACACTGTGGTACATGACTCCTTTTGAATTATGGTTTTCTCAGGGTATACGCCCAGTATTGGGATTGCTGGGTTGTATGGTAGTTCTATTTTTAGTTTTTTAAGAAATGTCCATACTGTTCTCCATAGTGGCTGTATCACTTTATATTCCCATCAACAGTGCAAGACGGTTCCATTTTCTCCACACGCTCTCCAGCATTTATTTTTTGTAGAATTTTTGATGATGGCCATTCTGACCGGTGTGAGATGATATGTCATTGTAGTTTTGATTTGCATTTCTCTAATGATTAGTGACATTGAGAACCCTTTCAAGTGCTTCCTGGCAATCTGTATATCTTCTTTGGAAAAATGTCTATTTAGGACTTCTGCCCATTTTTGGACTGGGCTGTTTGTTTTTTTGATATTGAGCTGCATGAGCTGCTTGTAAAATTTGGAGATAAATCCACTGTCACTTGCTTCATTTGCAAATATTTTCTCCCATTCTGAGGGTTGTCTTTTCGTCTTGTTTATGGTATCCTTTGATGTGCAAAAGCTTTTAAGTTTCATTAGGTCTCATTTGTTTATTTTTGCTTTTACTTCCAATTCCCTAGGAGGTGGGTCAAAAAGGATCTTGCTGTGATTTATGTCATAGGGTGTTCTTCCTATGTTTTCCTCTAAGAGTTTGACAGTGTATGGCCTTACATTTAGGTCTTTAACCCATTTTGAGTTTATTTTTGTGTATGGTGTTAGGGAGTGTTCTAATTTCATCTTTTCCATGTAGCTGTCCAGTTTTCCCAGCACCACCTTTTGAAGAGGCTGCCTTTTCTCCATTGTATAATCTTGCCTCCTTTATCAAAAATAAGGTGACCATAAGTATGGGTTTATATCTGGGCTCTCTATCCTGTTTCATGGATCTATATTTCTGTTTTGGTGTCAGTACCATACTGTCTTGATTACTGTAGCTTTGTAGTATAGTCTGAAGTATGGGAACCTGATTCCTCCAGCTCCGATTTTCGTACTCAAAATTGCTTTGGCTATTCACGGTCTTTTGTGTTTCCATACAAATTGTGAAAATTTTTGTTCTCATTCTGCAAAAAATGCCATTGGTAGTTTGATAGGGATTGCATTGAATCTATAGATTGCTTTGGGTAGTAGAGTCATTTTCACAATGTTGATTCTTCCAATCCAAGAACATGGTATCTCTCTCCATCTGTTTGTATCAGCTTTAATTTCTTTCATCACTGTCTTATAGTTTTCTGCATACAGGTCTTTTGTCTCCTTGTCTAGGTTTATACCTAGGTAGTCTATTCTTTCCATTGCAGTGGTACATGGGAGTATTTCCTTAATATCTCTTGTAGGGCGCGGTCAGCTAACTGCCACGCAGCAGGAAGCTGAAGTAAGCTGAATCATCCTTCCTGTGGCCACTGCGCTTGCGCTAAGTATACTAATGAGGTTTTAAAGTAGCGACCTATCCGATGCTGGCTCACAAGTCGCACCATCGGCGAAAGCCAATCACAGAGCGACACATGTTCTTAATCCCTATATAAGCAGACTGCTATAGGATTGCGGTGTCTTCCTTCCATCTTTTCTTTAACCAAGCTGTGCTCCAATAAAGTGTGATACGAGAAGAATCTTGCGTGTGGCGACTCGTCATTCTGCTGGTCGGAGGCGGCTCGCCGCATTTGGTGCCGAAACCCAGGAACTTCGCGCCCTGCATGGAGGACCGATTCAGAACTCGACACACGGAGTGAACCGTCGGATCAAGATCCGATCTGGGTGCCATCAAGACTGACGAGAATTGTTGAAGAAAACTTCAGAGAAGATGCTGAGCTGGATGTTCCTGATGATTCTTCCCTTGCTTAGGGCAGAGAATATGACGTTCTGGGGAATTAGCCGGACCTGGCCAGTTCCCATGCCGGTTCACTCTCAGAGCAGAGTTCTTCCAATATTTTATTCCACTAGTTATGAAATGAATACGGCCTGTACCCAGCCATTGAATTATGACTGGGCACCGTATAATGCCAGTGATTTTATTTTGAATCGAAGTCTTTGTATTAGTTGGAATTCCACAAAGGATTAGATTAGAGAATTCCTAAAGGGAAACTGGTCTCAAGAAGCTGAACGGATGATATTTAAGCAAAAGATTCAGATTATGCAACTGAATGCTACCAAGCTGGAACCCGTTACCTTTGGAGATTTTACCTCTTGGCTCTCTTCTGCCTTTTCCTTCTTTAAAGAGTGGGTAGGGGTGGGGATCTTTGGGCTCTGCTGTATATTTGGGATTATAATATGTCTCTGGTTGGTCTGTCGCAGGCGCGTCAGGGCACATCGAGATAAGGTCCTACTCACTCAAGCACTTTTGGCTGTTAGTGAAGGTGATTCTCCCGCAGCCTGGATCTCCGTCCTAAACAATTCGAATGGATTGCCCTTGCACGGAGAGACCCTGTTGCCATTGCACCTCTATAGGGAATCAAAACTTATTCTGAGTCAGCCTTTGCACCCTGCAGCCCTTGTTGGCATTGCACGCAGGAAGGTGTCTCAGACATGCCAACGGAAGGCTGCCCTCGAACAGTGAGCACATCATGAGGTGAACACTTGTACGGGCTACATTCTGCTTGGTGATTCTAGTAAATAAAAAAAAAGGGGGAGATGTAGGGCGCGGTCAGCTAACTGCCACGCAGCAGGAAGCTGAAGTAAGCTGAATCATCCTTCCTGTGGCCACTGCGCTTGCGCTAAGTATACTAATGAGGTTTTAAAGTAGCGACCTATCCGATGCTGGCTCACAAGTTGCACCATCGGCGAAAGCCAATCACAGAGCGACACATGTTCTTAATCCCTATATAAGCAGACTGCTATAGGATTGCGGTGTCTTCCTTCCATCTTTTCTTTAACCAAGCTGTGCTCCAATAAAGTGTGATACGAGAAGAATCTTGCAGGCGGCTCGCCGCAATCTCTTTCAGATTTTTCATCATTAGTGTATAGGAATGCAAGAGATTTCTGTGCATTAATTTTGTATCCTGCTACTTACCAAATTCATTGATTAGTTCTAGTAGTTTTCTGGTAGCATCTTTTGGATTCTCTATGTACAGTATCATGTCATCTGCAAATAATGACAGCTTTACTTCGTCTTTTCCTATTTGGATTCCTTTTATTTCTTTTTGTTCTCTGATTCCTCAGGCTAAGACTTCAAAAACTATGCTGAATCACAGTGGTGAGAGTGGACAACCTTGTCTTGTTCCTGATTTTAGTTAAAATTGTTTCAGTTTTTCACCATTGAGAAGGAAATTGGCTCTGGGCTTGTCATATATGTCCTTTATTATGTTGAGGTAAGTTTCCTCTTTGCCTACTTTCTGGAGGGTTTTTAATCATAAATGGGTGTTGAATTTTGTCAAAAGCTTTTCTGCATCTATTGAGATGATCATAGGTTTTTAAACCTTCAGTTTGTTAATGTGGTGTATCACATTGATTGATTTGCATATATTGAAGAATACTTGCATTCCTGGGATAAACCCCACTTGATCATGGCGTATGATCCTTCTAATGTGCTGTTGGATTCTGTTTGCTAGTATTTTGTTGATGATCTTTGCATCTATGTTCATCAGTGATATTGGCCTGTAGTTTTCTTTCTTTGTGACATCTTTGTCTGGTTTTGGTATCAGGGTGATGGTGGCCTCGTAGAATGAGTTTTGAAATGCTCCTCCCTCTGCTGCATTTTGGAAGAGTTTGAGAATGGCAGGTGTTAGCTGTTCTCTAAATGTTTGAAAGAATTTGCCTGTGAATCCATCTGATCCTGGGCTTTTGTTTGTTAGAAGATTTTTAATCACAGTTTCAATTTCAGTGCTTGTGATTGGTCTGTTCATATGCTCTATTTCTTCCTGGTTCAGTCTCAGAAGGTTGTACTTTCCTCAAAATTTGTCCAATTCTTCCAGGTTTTCCCTTTCATTTGCATAAGGATGCTTGTAGCAATCTCTCATGATCCTTTATATTTCTGCAGTGTCAGTTGTTACTTCTCTTTTTTCATTTCTAATTCTATTTATTTGAGTCTTCTCCCTTTCTTCTTGATGAGTCTGGCTAATGCTTATCATTTTTTTTTATCTTCGCAAAGAACCAGGTTTTAGTTTTATTGATCTTTGCTATTGTTTGGTTCCTTTCTTTTTCATTTATTTCTCATCTGATCTTTATGATTTCTTTCCTTCTACTAACTTTGAGGGTTCTTTTGTTCTTCTTTCTCTGATTGCTTTAGTTGTTAGGTTAGGTTGTTGTTTATTTGAGATATTTCTTGTTTCTTGAGGTAGGATTGTATTGCTATAAACTTCCCTCTTAGAATTGTTCTTGCTGCATCCCATAGGGTTTGGGTCGTCGTGTTTTCATTGTCATTTCTTTCTCAGTATGTTTTGATTTCCTCTTTGATTTCTTCAGTGATATCCTGGTTATTAAGTAGTGTATTGTTTAGCCTCCATGTTTGTATATTTTACATATTTTTATCTGTAATTGATTCCTAGTCTCATAGCATTGTGATCAGAAAAGATACTTGACATGATTTCAGTTTTCTTAAACTTACCAAGGCTTGATTTGTGACCAAAGATATGATTTATCCTGGAAAATGTTCCATGAGCCCTTGAGAAGGAAGTGTATTCTGTTGTTTTTGGATGCAGTGTCCTATAAATATCAATTAAGTCCATCTTGTTTAAAGTATCATTTAAAGCTTGTGTTTCCTTATTTATTTTCATTTTGTATGAGCTGTCCATTGGTGAAAGTGGGGTGTTAAACTCCCCTACTATCATTATGTTTCTGTCAATTTCCCCTTTTATGGCTCTTAGCATTTGCCTTATGTATTGAGGTACTCCTGTGTTGGGTGCACAAATATTTACAATTGTTATATCTTCTTCCTGGATTGATCCCTTGATCATTAAGTAGTGTCCTTCTTTGTCTCTTCTAATAGTCTTTACTTTAAAGTCTATTTTGTCTGATATGAGAATTGCTACTCCAGTTTTCTTTTGATTTCCATTTGCATGGAATATCCTTTTCCATCCCGTCACTTTCAGTCTGTATGTGTACCTAGGTCTGAAGTGCATCTCTTGTAGGCAGCATACATACCTGTCTTGTTTCTGTATCCATTCAGCTACTCTACATCTTTTGGTTGGTGCATTTAATCCATATACATTTTAGGTAATTATCGATATGTATGTTCCTATTACCATTTTCTTAATTGGTTTTGATTTGTTATTCTAGGTCTTTTCCTTCTCTTGTGTTTCCTGCCTAGGGAAGTTCCTTTAGCATTTGTTGTAAAGCTGTTAGTGTTCAATTCTCTTAGCTTTTGCTTGTCTGTAAATGTTTAGTTTCCCATCGAATCTGAATGAGATCCTTGCTGGGTAGAATAATCTTGGTGATAGGTTTTTCCCTTTCATCCCTTTAAATACGTCCTGCCACTCCCTTCTGGCTTGCAGAGTTTCTGCTGAAAGATCAGCTGTTAACCTTATGGGGATTCCTTTGCATGTTATTTGTTCCTTTTCCCTTGCTGCTTTTAATATTTTTTCTTTGTATTTCATTTTTAATAGTTTGATTAATATGTGTCCTGTTGTGTTTCTCCTTGGATTTATCCTGTATGGGACTCTCTGCACTTCCTGAACTTGATTAATTATTTCCTTTCCCATATTAGGCAAGTTTTCAACTATAATCACTTCAAATATTTTCTCAATCCCTTTCTTTTTCTCTTCTTCTTCTGGGACCCCTATAATTGGAATGTTTGTACATCTACTCTTGTCCCAGAGGTCTCTGAGACTGTCCTCCATTGTTTTCATTTTTTTTCTTTATTCTGCTCTGCAGTAGTTATTTCCACTATTTTATCTTCCAGGTCACTTTTCCTTTCTTCTGCCTCAGTTAATCTGGTATAATTTCTTTCTGGAGAATTTTTTATATCATTTATCTTGTTCATCATTGTTTGCTTTTTAGTTCTTCTAGGTCATTTTTAAATGTTTCTGTTATTTTCTCCATTCTATTTCCAAGATTTGCATCATCTTTACTATCATTACTCTGAATTCTTTATCAAGTAGACTGTCTATTTGCTCTTCATTTTTTTGCTCTGGTGGGTTTTAACCTTGCTCCTTCAACTGTTGTGTTTCTCTGTCTTCTCATTTTGCTTCACTTACTGTGTTTGGCTTCTCCTTTTTGCAGGCTGTAGTTTCATAGTTCCCATTGTTTTTGGTGTCTTCCCCCAGTGGCTAAGATTGGTTCAGTGTGTTGTGTAGGCTTCCTGGTGGAAGGAAATAGTGCCTGTGTTCTCGTGGATGAAACTGGATCTTGTCTTTCTGTTGGGCAGGATGACATCTTGTGGTGGGTTTTGGGGTGTCTGTGACATGTTGATTTTTAGTAGCCTCTCTGCTAATGGGTGGAGTTGTTGTGCTCTGTTGCTAGTTTTTCAGTATAGACTCTCTAGCACTGTAGCTTGCTCTTCGTTGAGTGGAGCTGGGTCTTAGTGTTGAGATGGAGATCTCTGGGAGAGCTTTTATGGTTTGATATTACATGGAGCCAGGACATCTGTGGTGGACCAATGTCCTGAACTTGGCTCTCCCACCGCAGAGGAACAGCCCTGACACCCAGCCAGAGCACCAAGACCTTGTCAGCCACACGGCTCAGAAGAAAAGGGAGAAAAAAAAAGAAAGAATGAAAGAAAAAAATAAAATAATGTTATTAAAATAAGATTTTAAAAGTAATATTAAAAATTAAAAAGTAATTTTAAAAAGAAAAAAGAACAAAGAAAGAAGGAAGAGAGCAATCAAACCAAATAACAAATCTACCAATAGTAACAAGCACTAAAAACTATACAAAAAAAAAAAAAAAAAAACAGACAGAGAGAACCTTAGGACATATGGTAAAAGCAAAGCTATACAGTCAAAATCACACAAAGAAACATATAGAAACACACTCAGAAAAAGAGAAAAAGGAAAAAAAAATGTGTGTATATATTTCCTCCTGAAGTCCACTGCCTCTATTTAGGAATGGTTCATTGTCTATTCAGGTTTTCCACAGATGCAGGGTACATCTAGTTGATTGTGGTGTTTTAATCTGCTACCCTTGAGGCTGCTGGGAGAAATTTCCCTTTCTCTTCTTTGTTCACACAGCTCCTGGGTTTCAGCTTTGGATTTGGCCCTGCCTCTGCATGTAGGTCACCTGAGGGCATCTGTTCTTTGCTCAGAGAGGATGGGGTTAAAGTAGCAGCTGATTGGGGGGACCTTGAAGATGGCGGAAGGGTAAGACGCGGAGATCACCTTCCTCCCCACAGATACACCAGAAACACATCTACACGTGGAACAACTCCTACAGAACACCTACTGAAGGCTGGCAGAAGACCTCAGACCTCCCAAAAGGCAAGAAACTCCCCACGTACCTGGGTAGGGCTAAAGAAAAAAAGAAAAAACAGAGGCAAAAGAATAGGGACGGCACCTGCACCAGTGGGAGGGAGCTGTGAAGGAGGAAAAGTTTCCACACACTAGAAACTCCCTCCGCAGGCAGAGACTGCAGGAGGCAGAGGGGGGAGCTTCGGAGCCACGGAGGAGTGCACAGCAACAGGGGTGCGGAGTGCAAAGCAGGGGGATTCCTGCACAGAGGATCGGTGCCGACCAGCACTCACCAGCCCGAGAGACTTGTCTGCTCACCCGCCAGAGCGGGCGGGGCTGCAAGCTGAGTCTCGGGTTTCGGGTTTCGGTCGGAGTGCAGGGAGAGGACTGGTGTTGGCAGCTTGAACATAGCCTGAAGGGGTTAGTGCACCACGGCTAGCCAGGAGGGAGTCCGGGGAAAAGTCTGCACCTGCCAAAGAGGCAAGAGACATTTTCTTCCCTCTTTGTTTCCTGGTGCCTGAGGAGAGGGGTTTAAGAGCGCTACTTAAAGGAACTCCAGAGACGGGTGCGAGCCGTGGCTAAAAGCGCGAACCCCAGAGATGGGCGCAAGCCACAGCTAAAAGTGTGGACCCCAGAGACGGGTGCGAGCTGCTGCTAAAAGCACGGACCCCAGGGACAGGCAGGAGACACTAAGACTGCTGCTGCCGCCACCAAGGGCCCTGTGTGCGAGCACAGGTCACTATCCACACCGCTCTTCCATGGAGCCTGTGCAGCCCGCCACTGTCAGGTTCCCGGGATCCAGGGACAACTTCCCTGGGAGAATGCATGGCAGGCCTAAGGCTGGTGCAACGTCATGATGGCCTCTGCCACCACAGGCCTGCCCCGCACGCATTGCCCCTCTCTCCCCCGGCCTGAGTGCACCAGAGCCCCCGAATCAGTGGCTCCTTTAACCCCGTCCTGTCTGAGCAAAAAACAGATGCCCTCCAGCGACCTACACGCAGAGGCAGGGCCAAATCCAAAGCTGAGCCCATGTGAGCTGTGAGAACAAAGAAGAGAAAGGGAAGTCTCTCCCTGCAGCCTCAGAAACAGCGGATTAAAGCTCCACAATCAACTTGATGTACCCTGCATCTGTGGAATACATGAATAAATGACGAATCATCCCAAATTGAGGAGGTGGGCTGC
>NW_020838063.1:326083-327789 GCF_003676395.1 Aethalodelphis obliquidens
CATCCCAAATTGAGGAGGTGGTCTCTGAGAGCAAGATTTATGATTTTTTCCCCTTTACCTCTTTTTGTGAGGGTGTATGTGTATGCTTCTGTGTAAGATTTTGTCTGTATAGCTTTGCTTCCAACATTTGTCCTAAGGTTCTATCTGTCCCTTTTTTCTTTTTTTTTCTAAATAATTATTTTTTAATTCAATAACTTTATTATACTTTATTTTATTTTACTGTATCTTCTTTCTTTCTGTCTTTTTTCCTTCCTTCCCTCCTTCTTTCCTTCCTCCCTCCCTCCTTTCTTTCCTTCTTGCCTTCCTTCTTTGCTTCTTTCTTTCTTTCTTTCTTTCTTTCTTTCTTTCTTTCTTTCTTTCTTTCTTTCTTTCTTTCTTTCTTCCTTCCTTCCTTCCCTCCTTTCTTTCTTTCTTTCTTTCTTCATACTTCTACTAATTCTCTCTACATTTTCTCCCTTTCATTCTGAGCTGTGTGGATGAAAGGCTCTTGGTGCTCCAGCCAGGAGTCAGGGCTCTGCCTCTGAGGTGGGAGAGCAAACGTCAGGACACTGGTCAGCAAGAGACCTCCCAGCTCCACATAATATCAAACAGCGAAAAACTCCCAGAGACCTCCATCTTAACACCAGCACCCAGCTTCACTCAATGACCAGCAAGCTACCATGCTGGACAACCTATGCCAAACAACTAGCAAAACAGGAAAACAACCCCACCCATTAGCAGAGGCTGCCTAAAATCATAATAAGGCCACAGACACCCCAAAATACACTGCCAGACGTGAACCTGCCCACTAGAGAGACAAGATCCAGCCTCATCCACCACAACACAGGCACTAGTCCCCTCCACAAGGAAGCCTACACAACCCACTGAACAAACCATAGCCACTGGAGACAGACATCAAAAACAGCAGGAACTACGAACCTGCAGCCTGCAAAAAGGAGACCCCAAACACAGTAAGATAAGCAAAATGAGAAGACACAAAAACACACAGCAGATAAAGGAGCAGATAAAAATGCACCAGACCTAACAAATGAAGAGGAAATAGGTAGTCTACCTGAAAAAGAATTCAGAATAATGATAATAAGGATGATCCAATATCTTGGAAATAGAATGGACAAAATGCAAGAAACAGTTAACAAGGACCTAGAAGAAATAAAGATGAAACAAGCAATGATGAACAACACAATAAATTAAATTAAAAGTACTCTAGATGGGATCAATAGCAGAATAACTGAGGCAGAAGAACGGATAAGTGACCTGGAAGATAAAATAGTGGAAATAACTACTGCAGAGCAGAATAAAGAAAAAAGAATGAAAAGAACTGAGGACAGTCTCAGAGACCTCTAGGACAACATTAAACGCACCAACATTCGAATTATAGGGGTTCCAGAAGAAGAAGAGAAAAAGAAAGGGACTGCGAAAATATTTGAAGAGATTATAGTTGAAAACTTCCCTAATATGGGAAAGGAAATAGTTAATCAAGTCCAGGAAGCACAGAGAGTCCCATACAGGATAAATACAAGGAGAAATACGCCAAGACACATATTAATCAAACTGTCAAAAATTAAATACAAAGAAAGCATATTAAAAGCAGCAAGGGAAAAACAACAAATAACACATAAGGGAATCCCCATAAGGTTAACAGCTGATCTCTCAGCAGATACCCTACAAGCCAGAAGGGAGTGGCAGGACATACTGAAAGTGATGAA
>NW_020838063.1:332789-346620 GCF_003676395.1 Aethalodelphis obliquidens
ATCATCCCAAATTGAGGAGGTGGTCTCTGAGAGCAAGATTTATGATTTTTTCCCCTTTACCTCTTTTTGTGAGGGTGTATGTGTATGCTTCTGTGTAAGATTTTGTCTGTATAGCTTTGCTTCCAACATTTGTCCTAAGGTTCTATCTGTCCCTTTTTTCTTTTTTTTTCTAAATAATTATTTTTTAATTCAATAACTTTATTATACTTTATTTTATTTTACTGTATCTTCTTTCTTTCTGTCTTTTTTCCTTCCTTCCCTCCTTCTTTCCTTCCTCCCTCCCTCCTTTCTTTCCTTCTTGCCTTCCTTCTTTGCTTCTTTCTTTCTTTCTTTCTTTCTTTCTTTCTTTCTTTCTTTCTTTCTTTCTTTCTTCCTTCCTTCCCTCCTTTCTTTCTTTCTTTCTTTCTTCATACTTCTACTAATTCTCTCTACATTTTCTCCCTTTCATTCTGAGCTGTGTGGATGAAAGGCTCTTGGTGCTCCAGCCAGGAGTCAGGGCTCTGCCTCTGAGGTGGGAGAGCAAACGTCAGGACACTGGTCAGCAAGAGACCTCCCAGCTCCACATAATATCAAACAGCGAAAAACTCCCAGAGACCTCCATCTTAACACCAGCACCCAGCTTCACTCAATGACCAGCAAGCTACCATGCTGGACAACCTATGCCAAACAACTAGCAAAACAGGAAAACAACCCCACCCATTAGCAGAGGCTGCCTAAAATCATAATAAGGCCACAGACACCCCAAAATACACTGCCAGACGTGAACCTGCCCACTAGAGAGACAAGATCCAGCCTCATCCACCACAACACAGGCACTAGTCCCCTCCACCAGGAAACCTACACAACCCACTGAACCAACTGTAGCCACTGGAGACAGACATCAAAAACAGCGGGAACTACGAACCTGCAGGCTGCAAAAAGGAGACCCCAAACACAGTAAGATAAGCAAAATGAGAAGACACAAAAACACACAGCAGATAAAGGAGCAGATAAAAATGCACCAGACCTAACAAATGAAGAGGAAATAGGTAGTCTACCTGAAAAAGAATTCAGAATAATGATAATAAGGATGATCCAATATCTTGGAAATAGAATGGACAAAATGCAAGAAACAGTTAACAAGGACCTAGAAGAAATAAAGATGAAACAAGCAATGATGAACAACACAATAAATTAAATTAAAAGTACTCTAGATGGGATCAATAGCAGAATAACTGAGGCAGAAGAACGGATAAGTGACCTGGAAGATAAAATAGTGGAAATAACTACTGCAGAGCAGAATAAAGAAAAAAGAATGAAAAGAACTGAGGACAGTCTCAGAGACCTCTAGGACAACATTAAACGCACCAACATTCGAATTATAGGGGTTCCAGAAGAAGAAGAGAAAAAGAAAGGGACTGCGAAAATATTTGAAGAGATTATAGTTGAAAACTTCCCTAATATGGGAAAGGAAATAGTTAATCAAGTCCAGGAAGCACAGAGAGTCCCATACAGGATAAATCCAAGGAGAAATATGCCAAGACACATATTAAACTGTCAAAAATTAAAAACAAAGAAAGTGTATTAAAAGCAGCAAGGAAAAAACAACAAATAACACACAAGGGAATCCCCATAAGGTAAACCGCTGATCTCTCAGCAGAAACCCTACAAGCCAGAAGGGAGTGGCAGGACATACTGAAAGTGATGAAGGAGAAAAACCTGCAACCAAGACTACTCTACCCAGCAAGGATCTCGTTCAGATTTGATGGAGAAATTAAAACCTTTACAGACAAGCAAAAGCTGAGAGAGTTCAGCACCACCAAACCAGCTTTACAACAAATGCTAAAGGAACTTCTCTAGACAAGAAGCACAAGAGAAGGAAAAGACCTATAATAACAAACCCAAAACAATTTAGAAAATGGGAATAGGAACATACATATCGATAATTACCTTAAATGTAAATGGACTAAATGCTCCCAGCAAAAGACACAGATTGGCTGAATGGTTACAAAACAAGACCCTTGTATATGCTGCCTACAAGAGACCCACTTCAGACCTAGAGAAACATACAGACTGAAAGTAAGGGGATGGAAAAAGATATCCCATGCCAATGGAAACCAAAAGAAAGCTGGAGTAGCAATTCTCATATCAGACAATATAGACTTTAAAATAAGGACTGTTAGAAGAGACAAAGAAGGACACTACATAATGATCAAGGGATCAATGCAAGAAGAAGGTATAACAATTGTAAATATTTATGCACCCAACATAGGAGCACCTCAATACATAAGGCAAATACTAACAGCCATAAAAGGGGAAATCGACAGTAACACATTCATAGTAGGGGACTTTAACACCCCACTTTCACCCATGGACAGATCATCCAAAATGAAAATAAATAAGGAAACACAAGCTTTAAATGATACATTAAACAAGATGGGCTTAATTGATATTTATAAGACACTCCATCCAAAAACAACAGAAGACACATTTTTCTCAAGTGCTCACGGAACATTCTCCAGGATAGATCATATCTTGGGTCACAAATCAAGGCTTGGTAAATTGAAGAAAATTGAAATTGTATCAAATATCTTTTCGGACAACAACGCATGAGACTAGATATCAATTACAGGAAAAGATCTGTAAAAAATACAAACACTTGTAGGCTAAACAATACACTACTTAATAATGAAGTGATCACTGAAGAAATCAAAGAAGAAATTTAAAAAATACCTAGAAACAAATGACAGTGGAGACACAATGACCCAAAACCTATGGGGTGCAGCAAAAGCAGTACTAAGGGGAAAGTTTATAGCAATACAAGCCCACCTTAAGAAGCAGGAAACATCTCGAATAAACAACCTAACCTTGCACCTCAAACAATTAGAGAAAGAAGAACAAAAAAAACCCAAAGCTAGCAGAAGGAAAGAAATCATAAAAATCAGATCAGAAATAAATGAAAAAGAAATGAAGGAAACAATAGCAAAGATCAATAAAACTAAAAGCTGGTTCTTTGAGAAGATAGGAAAAAATAGATAAACCACTAGCCAGACTCATCAAGAAAAAAAGGGAGAAGACTCAAATCAATAGAATTAGAAATGGAAAAGGAGAAGTAAAAACTGACACTGCAGAAATAAAAAAGATAATGAGAGATTACTACAAGCAACTCTATGCCAATAAAATGAACAATCTGGAAGAAATTGACAAATTCTTAGAAATGCACAACCTGCCAAGACTGAATCAGGAAGAAATAGAAAATATGAGTAGGCCAATCACAAGCACTGAAATTGAAACTGTGATTAAAAATCTTCCAACAAGCAAAAGCCCAGGACCAGATGGCTTCACAGGCGAATTCTAGCAATCACTTAGAGAAGAGGTAACACCTATCCTTCTCAAACTCTTCCAAAATATAGCAGAGGGAGGAACACTCCCAAATTCTTTCTACAAGGCCACCATCACCTTGATACCAAAACCAAACAAGGATGTCACAAAGAAAGAAAACTACAGGCCAATATCACTGATGAACATAGATGCAAAAATCCTCAGCAAAATACTAGCAAACAGAATCCAACAGCACATTAAAAGGATCATGCACGATGATCAAGTGGGGTTTATTCCAGGAATGCAAGGATTCTTCAATATACGCAAATCTATCAATGTGATAAACCATATTATCAAATTGAAGGAGAAAAACCATATTATCATCTCAATAGATGCAGAGAAAGCTTTTGACAAAATTCAACACAGATTTATGATAAAAACCCTGCAGAAAGTATGCTAAGAGAGAAATTTCCTCAACATAATAACGGCCATATATGACAAGCCCACAGCCAACATCATCCTCAATGGTGAAAAACTGAAAGCATTTTCACTAAGATCAGGAACAATACAAGGTTGCCCACTCTCACCACTCTTATTCAACATAGTTTTGGAAGTTTTAGCCACAGCAATCAGAGAAGAAAAGGAAATAAAAGGAATCCATATCGGAATAGAAGACATAAAGCTGTCACTGTTTGCAGATGACATGATAATATATAAAGAGTATCCTAAAGATGCTACCAGAAAACTACTAGAGCTAATCAATGAATTTGGTAAAGTAGCAGGATACAAAATTAATGCACAGAAATCTCTGGCATTCCTATATACTAATGATGAAAAATCTGAAAGTGAAATCAAGAAAACACTCCCATGTACCATTGCAACAAAAAGAATAAAATATCTAGGAATAAACCTACCTAAGGAGACAAAAGACCTGTATGCAGAAAATTATAAGACACTGGTGAAAGATATTAAAGATGATCCAAATAGATGGAGAGATATACCATGTTCTTGGATTGGAAGAATCAGCATTGTGAAAATGACTCTACTACCCAAAGCAATCTATAGATTCAATGCAACCCCTATCGAACTACCACTGGCATTTTTCACAGAACTAGAACAAAAAACTTCACAATATGTATGGAAACCCAAAAGACCTCGAATAGCCAAAGAAATCTTGAGAACGAGAAAAGGAGCTGGAGGAATCAGGCTCCCTGACTTCAGACTATCCTACAAAGCTACAGTAATCAAGACAGTATGGTACTCGCACAAAAACAGAAAGATAGATCAATGGAACAGGATAGAAAGCCCAGAGATAAACCCACACACATATGGACACCTTATCTTTGATAAAGGTGGCAGGAATGTACAGTGGAAGAATGACAGCCTCTTCAATAAGTGGTGCTGGGAAAACTGGACAGCTACATGTAAAAGTATGGGATTAGGTCACTCCCTAACACCATACACAAAAGTAAGCTCAAAATGGATTAAAGACCTAAATGTAAGGCCAGGAACTATCAAACTCTTAGAGGAAAACATAGGCAGAACACTCTATGACATAAATCACAGCAAGATCCTTTCTGACCCACCTCCTAGAGTAATGGAAATAAAAACAAAAATAAACAAATGGGACCTAATGAAACTTCAAAGCTTTTGCACAGCAAAGTAGACCATAAACAAGACCAAAAGACAACCCTCAGAATGGGAGAAAATATTTGCCAATGAAGCAACTGACAAAGGATTAATCTCCAAAATTTACAAGCAGCTCATGCAGCTCAATAAGAAAAAAACAAACAACCCAATCCAAAAATGGGTGGAAGACCTAAATAGACATTTCTCCAAAGAAGATATACAGACTGCCAACAAACACATGAAAGAATGCTCAACATCATTAATCATTAGAGAAATGCAATTCAAAACTACAATGAGATATCATCTCACACCAGTCACGATGGCCATCATCAAAAAATCTAGAAACAATAAATGCTGGAGAGGGTGTGGAGAAAAGGGAACACTCTTGCACTGCTGGTGGGAATGTGAATTGGTTCAGCCACTATGGAGAACAGTATGGAGGTTCCTTAAAAAACTACAAATAGAACTACCATATGACCCAGCAATCCCACTACTGGGCATATACCCTGAGAAAACCAAAATTCAAAAAGAGTCATGTACCAAAATGTTCATTGCATCTCTATTTACAATAGCCCGGAGATGGAAGCAACCTAAGTGCCCATCATCGGATGTATCGATAAAGAAGATGTGGCACATATATACAATGGAATATTACTCAGCCATAAAAGGAAACGAAATTGAGCTATTTGTAATGAGGTGGATAGATCTAGAGTCTGTCATACAGAGTGAAGTAAGTCAGAAAGAAAAGGAGAAATACCGTATGCTAACACATATTTATGGAATTTAAGAAAAAAAATATCATGAAGAACCTAGGGGTAAGGCAGGAATAAAGACACAGACCTACTTGAGAACGGACTTGAGGATATGGGGAGGGGGAAGGGTGCGCTGTGACAGGGCGAAAGCGAGTCATGGACATATACACACTAACAAACGTAAGGTAGATAGCTAGTGGGAAGCAGCCGCATGGCACAGGGATATCGGCTTGGTGCTTTGTGACAGCCTGGAGGGGTGGGATAGGGAGGGTGGGAGGGAGGGAGATGCAAGAGGGAAGAGATATGGGAACATATGTATATGTATAACTGATTCACTTTGTTTTAAAGCACAAACTAACACACCATTGTAAAGCAATTATACCCCAATAAAGATGTTCAAAAAAAAAAAGTAGCAGCTGATTAACGGGCTCTGGCTCACTCAGGCTGTGGGGAGGGAGCTGTACGGAATGCGAGTTGAACCTGTGGTCGCAGAAGCCAGCATGATATTGTAACAGCCTGAGGTGTGCCATGTGTTCTCCCGGGGAAGTTGCCCCTGGATCGCGGGACCGTGGCATTGGTGGGCTGCACAGGCTTCCGGGAGTGGAGTTGTGAATAGTGATCTGTGCTTGCACACAAGCTTCTTGTTGGATTCAGCAACAGCCTTAGCATTTCATGCCAGTCTCTGGTGTCTGCACTGATAACCTCAGCTTTTGCCCATCTCTGAGACTCGTATAGGTGGTGCTCTGGATCCCCTCTCCTGGCGCACCCTGAAACAATGGTCTCTTGCCTCTTTGGCAGGTCCAAACCTTTTCCCGGACACCCTCCTGGCTATCTGTAGTGCATTAACCCCCTTCAGGCTATGTTCATGCAGCCAACCCCAGCCCTCTACCTGGGATGTGACCTCCAAAGGCCGAGCCTCAGCTCCCAGACCCCATCTGTCCTGGCTGGCGGTTGAGCAGGCAAGCCTCTTGGGCTGGTGAGTGCTGGTTGGCACCAATCCTCTGTGTGGGAATTTGTCCACTTTGCCCTCTGCACCCCTCCCTATCGCTGCATTCTCCTCTGTGTCTCTGAAGATTCCCCCACGCCACCCCCTGTCTCCGCCAGTGAAGGGGCTTCCTAGTGTGTGGAAACTTTTCCTCCTTCACAGCTTCTTCCCAGTGTTGCAGGTCCTGTCCCTATTTTTTTGTATCTGTTTTTTCTTTTCTCTTTTGCCCTACCCAGGAATGTGGGAAGTTTCTTTCCTTTTGGGAAGTCTGAGGTCTTCTGCCAGTTTTCAGTAGGTGTTCTGTAGGAGTTGTTCCACATGTAGACGTTTTTCTGATGTATTTGTGGGGAGTAAGGTGATCTCCGTGTCTTACTCTCCCACCATCGTGAAGGTCTGGCAGTGACTTTTTAGATAAAACAGTAGAGGCACAATCCATGAAAGAAATCATTGATAAGCTGGACTTCATTAAAATTAAGAAGAAAAATGTGTGCTCTACTAAAGACACTTAAGAAAATGAGAAGCCAAAACCAGGGAGAAAATATTTACAAAACACAAATATGATTAAGGACTGCTATACAAATTACATAAAGAAATCTTAAAACTCAACAATAAGGAAACAAACAAGCTGATTAGAAAATGGGCCAAAGATCATAACAGATACCTCACCAAAGAAGGTATACGGATGACAAATAAGCATATGAAAAGATGCTTATATTATATGCCATCATGGAAATGCAAAATGAAACAATGAGATACCACTACATACCTATTAGAATGGCCAAAATATCAGAACCTAATGCTGAGAAGGCTCTGGAACAACAGGAACTTTTTTCCATTGCTGGTGGGAATGCAAAATTGTATAGACACTTTGAAAGATAGTTTGATTGTTTATTACTAAACTAAGCATATTCTTATCATATATTCCAGCAACTGTGGTCCTTGATATTTTCCCAAAGGGGTTGAAAATTTATGTCCACACAAAAACCTGCACAAAAATGTTTATAGCAACCTAATTCATAGACGCTAAAACCTGGAAGCAACAAAGATGAGGCTGAAGTAGCGATCTCCAAAACTCTGTCCCCTCACTAAAGCAATGATTAAGCAGGCAATAATCAACTTATTTTAAACTTCAAAATCTAAGCAAAAGCTTACAACAATCAGGGGAAGATTTAATCAAAGAAAAACCTGCTAAATTTTGGTAAGAGAGTATTATAACATTTTGAATTACCTGCCTTCCAGTCTCACTCTCCAGCTTACCAGAAACTTTGGGAATGGCAGATCACATTAACAGTGTGGCTTTCTGGTACCAGAGGGGACAACACAGACCTCGTTATTAAATTATTGTGGTTGTATATTTTGACCTCCCTGGTAGCTCCTCCTGGATGAGTTCAGGGGCTTTTTTTGTCCACTTCAGAACTTTTTCAGGGCTAGAGTGGCCTTCCTGGCATTGTCAAAAAATTTAAAGGCAAATATACCATCCACAGCCACCTGAGGGAAGGGATAATATATGGGGCAAACAGCAGACAGACTGAAAAGCCTAGGAAGAGGCTTGGCAAGGAGATACATGGGAAAATAAGGGCACTGAAAAGCTCCCGTATATACAAGGGAAAGTAGACAGCCAGGTACATGACCAGGGCTGGACACATGTTCAGAAAATATCTGACAAGACCTTAAGCTTTCATCTGTTGCTGACTTCTAGGTTCTGCTCAAGCAGGAAGTGATGGTTAAGGAAGAGTTATAAATGATCTGGTTAAGCACTGAAGGTATACACCAATACAGAGTCAATCTGCACAGAGAGGAGACTATTTTTATTTTTGGCATTTAAAGAAATCTCTGCAAATCACTAGTTGACAACTAAGCTAATGGAAAGAGAATTCAGTCATGACTGATGACAATGAATACAGTCTAGACAAAAATAGTTTTCAAAAGCCAGTAATCAGAAAACTACAACCCACAACAATTAGCAACAACAAACTCTAAAGAGGGGGGAGAATCTGATTTCTGAAATTATCACATTATGTTATTCAACTGTCCAGTTTTCAACAAAAAATGATGCATGGAAGAAAGCAAGAAAGTATGGCCCATTCACAGGAAAAAAGAAGCAAATATAAGCTGTCCATGAGGAAGCACAGACATTGGTCTTACTAGGATAAGACTTTAAATTAATTGTCTTAAATATGCTAAAAAAACTAAAGGAAAAGAGGTAAATGAAATCTCATGAGATAATGAGTATTAATACAGAGAGAGAAATTATTTTAAAAAAAGAATCAGATAAGAGTTTCTGGAGATGAAAAGTACAATAAGTGAAATGAAAAATTCACTGGAGGTACTCAACAACAGATATGAGCAGTCAGAAGCATTACTTAACTCAAAGATAGGTTCACTGAAATTACCCACTCTAAGAGGCAGAAAGAAAAGCAATAATGAAAAGTGGGGAGCATAAGGGACCTGTGGGAGACCATGAGCATACCAACAAACACACAACAACAGTCCCAGAAGGAAAGAAACTAAAGAAATGGGAAGGAAAAATATTCAAAACATAACACCCCCAAAAAAATCCTAAATTTGATGAAAGATATGAATCTGTGCATCTAAAGAGCTCAATAAACAAAAAGAAGGATGAATTCAAAGCGGTCCACACTGTGAGAGTATCGGGTAAGCAACAAAACAGAAGCTACTCACCACATACAAGGGACCCAGCCTCAGTAATATTAACAGCTGATTTCTCATTATAAACCATGGAGGACAGAAGGCAGTAGTATGGTGTATTTAAAATGCTAAAAGAAAAATACCTGTCAACCAAGAATTATGTATCTGGCAGATCTTTCTAAAATGAAGGAGAAATTAAGATATTTCTTGATAAAGTAGAGCTAAAGGAGATCATCATTAGCAGTCTCAAGCTATAAGAAAAGCTGTAAAGTAAACTTCAGGCTGAAATTAAAAGACATTATATAGTAATTCTAATCCAAACAAAAAATAAACAATACCAGTAAAGGCAACTAATTAGATAAATATAAAAGCCAACATTATTGTGTTCTTGGTTCATAATTCTGATTTTTCCCCCTTAAATAACTATGTCTTTGTTAATGGGTATAATATATACAGAATGTAATTTGTGGCAATAACATAAAGAGCAGAATGGAGCTCTATATAAGCAGAGATTTTGTACACTATTGAAGCAAAGTTGGCATGAATTAAAACTAGATTGTTATGAATTTAAGATGTGAATTGTAATGGCCAATGTTAACAATAAGAGAGTAACTAAAACATACAGAAAAGGAAAGGAGAGGAAAATCAAAATGATACACATAACATTCAATTTAAGACAAAGCAAAATGGTAATGAAGAAACTAAGCAACAAAAAAAGGTGTAAGATACAAAGAAAAGAACAGCAAAGTAGCAGAAGTCTTCCTACCAGTAATTATTTTAAATATAAATGGACTAAACTGTCTAATTACAATGCAAAAGTTGGCAAAAGGGATAAAAGCATCTGACTACATGCTGTCTTCAAGAGACTCACTTTTTTTTAACATGTTTATTGGAGTATAATTGCTTTACAATGGTGTGTTAGTTTCTGCTTTATAACAAAGTGAATCATTTACACATGTACATATGTTCCCATATCTCTTCCCTCTTGCATCTCCCTCCCTCCGACCCTCCCTATCTCACCTCTCTAGGTGGTCAAAAAGCACCGAGCTGATCTCCCTGGGCTATGCAGCTGCTTCCCACCAGCTATCTATTTTACGTTTGGTAGTGTATATATGTCCATGCCACTCTCTCACTTTGTCACAGCTTACAATTCCCCCTCCCCATATCCACAAGCCCATTCTCTAGTAGGCCTGTGTCTTTATTCCTATCTTGCCCATAGTTTCTTCATTACCATTTTATTTTAGATTCCATATATATGTTAGAATATGGTATTTGTTTTTCTTTTTCTGACTTACTTCTTTCTGTATGACAGACTCTATGTCCATCCACCTCACTACAAATAACTCAATTTCATTTCCTTTTATGGCTGAGTAATATTCCATTGTATATAGGTGCCACATCTTCTTTATCCATTCATCTGTTGATGGACACATAGGTTGCTTCCACAGCCTGACTATTGTAAATAGAGCTGCAATGAACATTTTTGTACATGACTCTTTTTTAATTATGGTTTTTCTCAATATGCCCAGTAGTGGGATTGCTGGGTCGTATGGTACTTCTAGTTTTAGTTTTTTATGGAACCTCCATACTCTTCTTCATAGTGGCTGTATCAATTTACATTCCCACTAACAGTGCAAGAGTGTTCCCTTTTCTAGTTTTCTAGATTTTTTGATGATGGCCATTCTGACTTGTGTGAGATGTTATCTCATTGTAGCTTTGATTTGCATTTCTCTAGTGATTAATGATGTTGAGCATTCTTTCATGTGTTTGTTCACAATCTGTATATCTTCTTTGGAGAAATGTCTATTAAGTCTTCTGCCCTTTTTTGGATTGGGTTGTTTGTTTTATTGATATTGAGCTGCATGAGCTGCTTGTAAATTTTGGAGATTAATCCTTTGTCAGTTGCTTCATTTGCAAATATTTTCTCCCATTCTGAAGGTTGTATTTTAGTCTTGTTTATGGTTTCCTTTGCTGTGCAAAAGCTTTGAAGTTTCGTTAGGTCCCATTTGTTTATTTTTGGTTTTATTTCCATTTCTATAGGAGTTGGGTCTTGCTGTGATTTATGTCATAGAGTGTTCTGCCTAAGTTTTCCTCTAAGAGTTTGACAGTGTATGGCCTTACATTTAGGTCTTTAAGCTATTTTGAGTTTATTTTTTTGTATGGTGTTAGGGAGTGTTCTAATTTCATACTTTTACATGTACCTGTCCAGTTATCCCAGCGCCACTTATTGAAGAGGCTGTGTTTTCTCCACTGTATATTCTTGCCTCCTTTATCAAGGATAAGGTGACCATATGTGGTTGGCTTTATCACTGGGCTTTCTTTCCTGTTCCATTGATCTATATTTCTGTTTTTGTGCCAGTACCATACTGCCTTGATTACTGTAGCTTTGTAGTATAGTCCGAGGTCAGGGAGTCTGATTCCACAAGCTCTGTTTTTCTTTCTCAAGATTGCTTTGTATGTTCGGGGTCTTTTGTGATCCCATACAAATTGTGTAATTTTTTGTTCTATTTCTGTGAAAAATGCCAGTGGTAGTTAGAAAGGGATTGCATTGAAAGTGTAGTTTGCTTTGCGTAGTATAGTCATTTTCACAATGTTGATTCTTCCAATCCAAGAACGTGGTATATCTCTCCATCTATTTATATCATCTGTAATTTCTTTCATCAGTGTCTTATAATTTTCTGCATACAGGTCTTTTGTCTCCTTAGGTAGGTTTATTCCTAGGTATTTAATTCTTTTTGTTGCAATGGTAAATGGGAGTGTTTCCTTAATTTCACTTTCAGATTTTTTTATCATTAGTGTATAGGAATGCTAGAGACTTCTGTGCATTAATTTTGTACCATGCTACTTTACCAAATTAATTGATTAACTCTAGTAGTTTTCTGGTGGCATCCTTAGGATTCTCTATGTATTGTATCATGTCATCTGCAAACAGTGGCAGCTTTACTACTTCCTTTTTGATTTGCATTCCTTTTGTTTCTTTTTCTTCTCTGATTGCTGTGGCTAAAACTTCCAAAACTATGGATAATAGTGGTGAGAGTTGGCAACCTTGTCTTTTTCCTGATCTTAGTGGAAATGGTTTCAGTTTTTCACCATTGAGGATGATGTTGGCTGTGGGTTTGTCATATATGCCCTTTGTTATATTGAGGAACATTCCCTCTATGCCTACTTTCTGGAGGGTTTTAATCATAAATCAGTGTTTAATTTTATTGAAAGCTTTTTCTGCATCTATTGAGAAGATCATATGGTTTTTCTCTTTCAGTTTGTTAGCATGGTGTATAACATTGTTTGATTTGCTTATACTGAAGTATCCTTGCATTCCTGGGATAAACCCCACTTGATCATGGTGTATGATACTCTTAATGTGCTGTAGGATTCTATTTGCTAGTATTTTATTGAGGATTTTTACATCTATGTCCATCAGTGATATTGGCCTGTAATTTTCTTTCTTTATGGTGTCTTTTTCTGGGTTTTGTACCAGGGTGATGTTGGCCTTATAAAGTGAGTTTGGATGCATTCCTTCATCTGTTATTTTTTTGGAATAGTTGAAGAAGATAAATCTTAACTCTTAAATGTTTGACAGAATACACCTGTGAAGACTTCTGGCCCTGGACTTTCATTTGTTGGGAGTTGTTTTTTGTTTGTTTGTTTCATTGATTTTTTGTTTTTCTTGTTTTTTTTCTGGTTCAACTTCATTACTGGTAATTGGTCTTTTCATATTTTCTATTTCTTCCTGCTTCAGTCTTGGGAGACTGTCCATTTCTTGGAATTTATTTCTTCTAGGTGTCCATTTTATTGGTAAATAATTGTTCGTAGTAATCTCTTATGATAGTTTGTATTTCTGTGGTATCTGTTGTAACTTTCCTCTTTCATTTCTGAACTTATTTATTTGGGCCCTCTGTCTTTTTTTCTTGATGAGTCTGGCTAATGTTTTATCATTTTTTAAAATCTTATCAAATGACCAGCACTTAGTTTCATTAATCTTTTTATTGTTTTTCAGTCTCTATTTCATTTATTTCTACTCTGACTTTTATTATTTCTTTCCTTCTACTAACTTTGGTTTTGTTTGTTCTTGTTTTTCTGTTTCCTTCAGGTATAATATTAGGCTGTTTATTTGAGATTTATCTTGTTTCCTGAGGTAGGCTTTTATCACTATAAATTTTCCTCTTAGAATTGCTTTCGCTGTGTGCCATAATTTTTGAATTACTGTGTTTTTATTTTCATTTGTCTCTAGGTATTTCTTTAATTTACACTTTGATTTATTCAGTGTCCCATTGGTTCTTTATTAGCATAGCGTTTAAACTCCATATGTTTGTCTTTTCTGCATTTTTTTCTTATCATTGATTTCTAGACTCAGCATTATGTTTGAAAAAGATGATTAATATGTTTTCAGTCTTCTAAAATTTACTGAATCTTGTTTTGTGTTCTATCATGTGCTCTTTCCTAGAGAATGTTCCATGTTCACTTAAAAATAATGTTTGTTATGCTGCTTTTGGATGGAATGTTATATATATATATA